>NC_135302.1:406705-474408 GCF_051311805.1 Agelaius phoeniceus | reverse complement strand
CTTGAGGGGTTTTGGGGGGCTGGGGAGGGGAATGTGGGAAGGGGTCCCGGGGATTTTGGGAATTTTTGGGATTTTTTTGGGAATTTTTGGGGATTTTTGGGGGATTTTTTGGGTTTTTTTATTTATTTTTGGGATTTTTTTTTTTAATTTTTGGGGGTTTTTTTTGGGGTTTTTGGGGGGGTTTGGGGTCTCGCGGCTGAGGAATGGTGGGGAGGGGTCCCGGCGGTTTTGGGAATTTTTTCGGATTTTTTGGGGGATTCTTTGGGATTTTTGAGTATTTTTTGGGGATTTTTGGGGAATTTTGGGGTCTGGGGTCGATTTTGGGGGATTTTTGGGGATTTTGGGGATTTTTAGGGGGTTTGGGGGGGTCCTGAGGGGGGTTTTGGGGTCTCGGGGGATGGTGGGAGATGGGGCAGAATTTTGGGATTTTTGGGGAATTTTTGGGATTTTTTTTGGAATTTTTTTAAATTTTTTTGGGTTTTTGGGGGGAATTTGGGGGTCCTGGGATCCGGAGGGGGATTTGGGAGAATTTTGGGGGATTTTGGGGGGGTCTCGAGGGGGGTTTTGGGGTGATGGCGGTGGGGAATTGTGGGGAAGGGTCCTGGGGATTTTTGGGAATTTTTGGGGAATTTTTTGGGATTTTTGGGGGGATTTTTTTGGATATTTTTGGGATTTTTTTAAATTTTTGGGAATTTTTTGGGGTCTGGGGGCGATTTTGGGGCGATTTTGGGGGGAATTGGGGGAGGTTTGGAGGGGGTGGGGGGTGGGGAATTGTGGGGGGGGTCCGTGGGATTTTTAGGGATTTTTGGGGGTTTTTGGGGGGGATTTTTGGGATTTTTGGGGGTTTTTTTGGGATTTTTTGGGGGAATTTTTGGGGTTTTTTTGGGGGGATATTTGGCGATTTTGGGAGGATTTTTGGGGGGATTTTGGGCGATTTTTGGGGGGATATTGGCGATTTTGGGGATTTTTTTGGGGATTTTTTGGGGGATTTTTTTGGGGATTTTTTGAGGGGGATTTTGGGGAATTTTTTTGGGGATTTTTTGGGGGGAATTTGGTGATTTTGGGAGGAATTTTGGGAATTTTTGGGGTTTTTTTGGGGGAGTATTTTGGGGGATTTTTGGGGGGAATATTTGGCGATTTTGGGAGGATTTTGGGGATTTTTTGGGTTTTTTTGGGGGGGGATTTTTTGGGGATTTTTTTGGGGTTTTTGGGGGTATTTTTTGGGTGAATATTTGGCGATTCTGGGATGATTTTTTGGGATTTTTTTGGGGGGATTTTTGGGGCAGATTTGGGGAGTCCCGTGGACGATTTTGGCTTTTTTAAGTGGGGAATTTTCGGATTTTTGGGGGCTTTTTTTTTTTTTTAATTTGGGGGCGTGGCTTTCTCCTTTGTGGGCGTGGTTTTGGCGAGGCCACGCCCCCCTGAGAGCGCCCCCCGCAGGCCAAGGACAGCGACGATGAGGAGGAGGTGGTGACGGTGGACAGGGACCACTTCATGGACGAGTTCTTCGAGCAGGTGGGACCCCAAAAAATGGGTTTGGGACCCCCAAAACCCCAAAAAATGGCACTGGGACCCCAAAAATCGGGTCAGGGACCCCAAAAATGGGATCGGGACCCCCAAAATTGGGTCCGGGACCCCAAAAAAACCCCAAAAATGGGATCAGGGACCCCAAAATCGGGTCAGGGACCCCAAAAATGGGATCGGGACCCCAAAATTGGGTCCGGGACCCCCAAAACCCCCAAAAAATGGGATCAGGACCCCAAAAATTGGCTTTGGAACACCCAAAAACCCCAAAAAATGGGTTTGGAACCTCCAAAAATGGGACCAGGGACCCCAAAAATGGCATCAGGGACCCAAAAAAAACAACCCAAGACCCCTAAAAATGGGATCGGGACCCCCAAAATTGGGATCAGGACACCCAAAATCGGGTCAGGGACCCCCAAAAATGGGATCAGGACCCCCCGAAATGGATCAGGGGACCCCAAAAAACAACCCAAGACCCCCAAAAATGGGATCAGAACCCCAAAATCGGGTCCAGGACCCTCAAAAACCCTCAGGGACCCCAAAAAATGGCACTGGGACCCCCAAAATCGGGTCAGGGACCCCAAAAATGGAATTGGGACCCACAAAACCCCAAAAAATGGGATCGGGACCCCCAAAATCAGGTCCAGGACCCCCAAAATTGAGTCAGGGACCCTAAAAACAGGATCGGGACCCCAAAAAATGGGATCGGAACCCACAAAATCGGGTCAGGAACCCCCAAAAAATGGGTATGGGACCCCTGAAATGGGATCAGGGACCCCAAAATGGGATCGGGACCCCCAAAATCGGGTCCGGGACCCCAAAAATGGCATCAGGGACCCCAAAAAACCAACCCGAGACCCCCCCAAAAATGGGATCAGGGACCCCAAAAATTGGGTCCGGGACCCCCTAAAATGGGTCCAGGACCCCAAAAAATGGCACAGGGACCCCAAAATCGGGTCAGGGACCCCAAAAATGGGATCGGGACCCCAAAAAACCCCAAAAAATGGGTTTGGAACCCCCAAAATCGGGTCAGGGACCCCAAAAAATGGGATCAGGACCCCAAAAATGGGTTTGGGACCCCAAAAATTGGGTTTGGAACCCCCAAAAACCCCAAAAAATGGGATCAGGACCCCTAAAATCGGAATCAGGACCCCAAAAAATGGGATTGGGACCCCCCAAAAACCCAAAAAATGGATCAGGACCCCCAAAAATCGGGTCAGGGACCCCAAAAAAATGGGATCGGGACCCCTAAAATCCATCAGGACCCCCCAAAATGCCCCAAATTCTCACTTATTTGACTCCTAAAAATCCCCCAAAATTTCCCTGGGACCCCCAAAATCCCCAAAATCCCCCAAATTTCCCAAAAATTCCCCAAAACCCCCCCCCCAAATTTCCGCAAAAATCCCAAAATCCCCAAATTCCCCCCAAATCCCCTAAAATTTGCAAGAACCCCTAAAATTCCCTCAAATTCCCCCAAATCCCCCAAAATTGCTCTGGGACCCCCAAAATCCCCAAATTTCACCAAAATTCCCCCAAAATCCCCAAATTTCACCAAATCCCCCCCAAATTCCCCCAATTCTTCCAAAATCCTCAAAATCCCCTGAAAATTGCCCCAAATTCCCCCAAAATCCCCCAAATTTCACCCCAAAAATCTCCCCAAAGTTCCCCCCATAAAATCCCAAAGAATTCCCCAGATTTGCCCCCAAAATTTCCCCAAAAATCCCCCAAAAAATCCCCCAAAAAAAATCCCCAAAATTTCCCCAAAAATCCCCCCAAAAAATCCCCAAAATTCCACCCAGGTTTTTCTGGGACAGTCCCCAAAAATCCCCAATTTTTCCCCAAAAACCCCTCAATTTTTTCCCCAAAAATCCCCGATTTTCCCCCAAAAATCCCCAATTTTCCCACCCACAAATTCCTATTTTTTTACCCCAAAATCCCCAATTTTTCCCTAAAAATCCCCAATTTTCCCCCAATAAAATCCCCAATTTTTCCCCAATAAAACCCCTCAATTTTTTTCCAAAAATCCCCAATTTTTCCCCAAAAATCCCCAATTTTTTGCCCAAAAATCCCCAATTTTTTCCCTAAAAATCCCCAATTTTTTCCCCAAAATCCCCAAATTTTCCCCCAAAATTCCCCAAATTTTCCCGAATTTGCCCAAATTTGCCGGAATTTGCCCCATTTTAGGTGGAGGAGATCCGGGGCTGCATCGAGAAACTCTCGGAGGACGTGGAGCAGGTGAAGAAGCAGCACAGCGCCATCCTGGCCGCCCCAACCCTGATGAGAGTGAGTTAATTAATGATTAATTAATTAATTAATTGATTAATCAATTATTGGGATCGTTAATGGGGTTATTGGGTCATTAATGGGGTCATTAATGGGGTTAATGGGGTCATTAAGGAGCACAGCGCCATCCTGGCCGCCCCCAACCCTGATGAGAGTGCGTTAATTAATTATTAATTAATTAATTAATCAATTAATCAGTTATTCTGGTCGTTAATGGGGTTATTGGGTCATTAATGGGGTCATTAATGGGGTTAATGGGGTCATTAAGGAGCAGCACAGCGCCATCCTGGCCGCCCCCAACCCTGATGAGAGTGCGTTAATTAATTATTAATTAAATAATTATTTAATTAATCATTAATCATTAATCATTAATCATTACTAATTAATCATTAATCATTAATCATTAATCGTTAATTAATTAAATAATGATTTAATTAATGAATGAGCTAATTAGTTAACAGGATAATTATTGCAGTTATTAGTGGGGTAATTGGGTCATTAATGGGGTCAGAGTCACTCGCTGGTCACTCATCATTCATTAATCAGTCATTAATCAGTCACTAATCAGTCATTAATCAATCATTAATCAATCATTAATCAATCATTAATCAGTCACTAATCAGTCATTAATCAGTCACTAATCAGTCATTAATCAGTCATTAATCAGTCATTAATCAGCCATTAATCAATCATTAATCAGTCATTAATCAGTCATTGATCAATCAGTAATTGGTCAGTGAGTGGTCACTCAGTGGTCACTCAGTGGTCACTCAGTGGTCACTAATCAGTCATTAATCAGTCATTAATCAATCACTAATTGTCAGTAATTGGTCAGCGGGTGGTCAGTGGGTGGTCAGTGGGTGGTCAGTGGGTGGTCAGTGAGTGGTCACTCAGTGGTCACTCAGTGGTCACTCATCATCCAATTATCAGTCATTAATCAGTCATTAATCAGTCACTAATCAGTCATTAATCAGTCATTAATCAATCAGTAATTGTCAGTAACTGGTCAGTGGTTGGTCACTCATTGGTCACTCATTGGTCACTAATCAGTCATTAATCAGTCATTAATTGGTCATTAATCAGTCACTAATCAATCAGCGGGTGGTCAGTGGGTGGTCAGTGGGTGGTCACTCAGTGGTCACTCAGTGGTCACTCAGTGGTCACTCACTGATCACTCATCAGTCATTAATCAGTCAATTATCAGTCATTAATCAGTCATTAATCAGTCATTAATCAATCAGTGGGTGGTCAGTGGGTGGTCAGTGGGTGGTCAGTGGGTGGTCACTCAGTGGTCACTCAGTGGTCACTCGGTGGTCACTCACCGGTCACTCACTGATCACTCATCATTCATTAATCATTCATTAATCAATCACTAATTGTCAGTAATTGGTCAGTGGGTGGTCAGTGAGTGGTCACTCAGTGGTCACTCACCGGTCACTCATCAGTCATTAATCAGTCATTAATCAATCAGTAACTGGTCAGTAACTGGTCAGTGGGTGGTCAGCGGGTGGTCACTCAGTGGTCACTCAGTGGTCACTCAGTGGTCACTCTTGGTCACTCGTGGTCACTCTCGGTCCCTCAGAGACCAAGCAGGAGCTCGAGGATCTCACGGCCGACATCAAGAAAACGGCGAACAAAGTGCGCTCCAAATTGAAAGGTGACCTTTGACCCCTGCCCTGAGTGACCAGTGAGTGACCGATGGGTGAGTGACCAATGAGTGACCAGTGAGTGAGTGACCAATGAGTGACCAATGAGTGACCAATGAGTGACCGCTGAGTGACCAATGAGTGACCAATGAGTGACCAATGAGTGACCAATGAGTGACCAATGAGTGAGCACTGAGTGACCACTGAGTGACCAATGAGTGACCAATGAGTGAGCACTGAGTGACCACTGAGTGACCAATGAGTGAGTGACCACTGAGTGAGCACTGAGTGACCAATGAGTGACCACTGAGTGACCAATGAGTGACCAATGAGTGAGTGACCAATGAGTGAGTGACCGCTGAGTGAGTGACCACTGAGTGACTGCTGAGTGAGCACTGAGTGACCAGTGAGTGACCGCTGAGTGACCAATGAGTGAGTGACCAATGAGTGACCAATGAGTGACTGCTGAGTGACCAATGAGTGACCACTGAGTGAGCACTGAGTGACCGCTGAGTGACCGCTGAGTGAGTGACCGCTGAGTGACCACTGAGTGACCACTGAGTGACCGCTGGGTGAGTGACCACTGAGTGACCGCTGAGTGACCACTGAGTGAATGCTGAGTGACCATTGAGTGAGTGACCACTGAGTGAGTGACCAATGAGTGACCAATGAGTGACCAATGAGTGACCACTGAGTGACCACTGAGTGACCACTGAGTGAGTGACCGCTGAGTGACCGCTGAGTGACCACTGAGTGAGTGACCACTGAGTGACCACTGAGTGACCACTGAGTGACCAATGAGTGAGCACTGAGTGAGTGACCGCTGGGTGAGTGACCAATGAGTGACCACTGAGTGACCGCTGAGTGAGTGACCGCTGAGTGACTGCTGAGTGACCAATGAGTGACCACTGAGTGAGTGACTGCTGAGTGACCAATGAGTGACCACTGAGTGAGTGACCCCCGAGTGACCACCGAGTGACCGCTGAGTGAGTGACCACTGAGTAACCACTGAGTGACCCCCGAGTGACCGCTGACCGAGTGACCGCTGACCGAGTGACCCCTGAGTGACCCCTGAGTGACCGCTGACCGAGTGACCGCTGTCCGGCCGCAGCCATCGAGCAGAGCATCGAGCAGGAGGAGGGGCTGAATCGCTCCTCGGCCGACCTGCGGATCCGCAAGACACAGGTGAGCCTTCGTCACCACCTTCATCACCATCATCATCATCATCATCATCGTCACCTTCATCATCATCATCATCATCATCGTCATCATCATCATCATCGTCATCATCATCGTCACCTTCATCATCGTCATCATCGTCATCACCTTCATCATCATCAGAGTCATCGTTGGCTTCATCTTCATCATCATCGTCATCATCATCATCATCATCGTCATTGGCTTCATCTTCATCATCATCGTCATCATGGTCATCGTCATCATCATTGACTTCATCATCGTCCTTCACCTTCATCGCCATCAATGGCTTCATTGTCATCGGCTTCATCGTCACCATCATCATCATCGTCACCTTCATCATCGTCATCGTCATCATCATCATCACCTTCATCATCATCAGAGTCATTGGCTTCATCTTCATCATCATCGACTTCATCATTGTCCTTCGTCTTCATCATCATCAATGGCTTCATTGTCATCAGCTTCATTGTCATCATCATCATCGTCATCATCATCATTGGCTTCATTATTGGCTTCATCTTCATCATCATCATCATCATCGGCTTCATCATTGGTTTAATTGCCATTGTCCTTCATCTTCATCGTCATCAATGGCTTCATTGTCATTGGCTTCATCGTCATCGTCATCATCATCGTCATCGTCATCGTCATCGTCATCGACTTCATCATTGTCCTTCATCTTCATCATCATCAATGGCTTCATTGGCTTCATCATCGTCATCATCATCATCATCGTCATCATTGGCTTCATCATCTTCATCTTCATCATTGTCCTTCACCATCTTCATCATCATCTTCATCGCTGAGCCGGTCCTCGGCCGACCTGCGGATCTGCAAGACGCGGGTGAGCCTTCATCGCCACCTTCATCATCATCGTCATCACCATCATCAGAGTCATCATTGGCTTCAACATTGTCCTTCATCATCATCATCATCAGAGTCATTGACTTCAACATTGTCCTTCGTCTTCATCATCATCAATGGCTTCATCGTCATCGGTTTCATCGTCATCATCTTCATCATCATCGTCATCGTCATTGGCTTCATCTTCATCATCATCGTCATCATGGTCATTGTCATCATCATTGGCTTCATCATTGTCCTTCATCTTCATCATCATCAATGGCTTCATTGTCATTGGCTTCATCGTCATCACCATCATCATCGTCACCTTCATCATTGTCATTGTCATCATCATCATCACCTTCATCATCATCAGAGTCATTGGCTTCATCTTCATCATCATCGACTTCATCATTGTCCTTCGTCTTCATCATCATCAATGGCTTCATTGTCATCAGCTTCATTGTCATCATCATCATCGTCATCATCATCATTGGCTTCATTATTGGCTTCATCTTCATCATCATCATCATCATCGGCTTCATCAATGGTTTAATTGCCATTGTCCTTCATCTTCATCGTCATCAATGGCTTCATTGTCATTGGCTTCATCGTCATCGTCATCGTCATCGACTTTATTGTTGACTTCATCATCATCGTCATCATCGACTTCATCATCGGCTCCATCGTTGGCTTCATCATCATCGTCATTGACTGCATCGTCATCATTGACTGCATCGTCATCATCACCATCATCAGCTTCATCATCATCATCATCACGGTGATATCATCATCATCACCATCGTCATCATCATCGTCACCAGCAGCAGCAGCAGTGTATGACCTCACCTGTCCCACCTATCCCACTTGTCCATGTCTCACCTGTCCCTGTGTCTCACCTGTCTGGTCTCACCTGTCCCACCTGTCTCTCACCTGTATCTCACCTGTCTCTCACCTGTCCGGTCTCACCTGTGTGGTCTCACCTGTCCCATATCTCACGTGTCTCACCTGTGTCTCACCTGTCCATGTCTCGCCTGTATCTCACCTGTCCCTCACCTGTCCCTCACCTGTCTCTCACCTGTGTCTCACCTGTCCCTGTGTCTCACCTGTCCATATCTCACCTGTCCATATCCCACCTGTCCCTGTCTCACCTGTCTCACCTGTCCATATCTCACCTATATCTCACCTGTCCATGTCTCACCTGTCTCACCTGTCTCTCACCTGTCTCACCTGTCCCCGTGTCTCACCTGTATCTCACCTGTATCTCACCTGTCCATGTCTCACCTGTATCTCACCTGTCCATGTCTCACCCGTCCCTATCTCACCTGTCCATATCTCACCTGTCTCACCTGTGTGGTCTCACCTGTGGTGCCTCACCTGTGTCTCACCTGTATCTCACCTGTCTCTCACCTGTCTCACCTGTCCATATCTCACCTGTCCATATCTCACCTGTCTCTCACCTGTGGGGTCTCACCTGTCTCTCACCTGTCCATATCTCACCTGTCCATGTCTCACCTGTCCCACCTGTGTCTCACCTGTGTCTCACCTGTCTCTCACCTGTCCATGTCTCACCTGTCCATGCCTCACCTGTGTCGGGTCTCACCTGTGTGGTCTCCCCTGTCTCTCACCTGTTGGGTCTCACCTGTGGTGTCTCACCTGTGTGGTCTCACCTGTGGTGTCTCACCTGTCCATGTCTCACCTGTGTCCCAGCACTCGACGCTGTCCCGCAAGTTCGTGGAGGTGATGACCGAGTACAACGCGACGCAGTCCAAGTACCGGGACCGCTGCAAGGACCGGATCCAGAGACAGCTCGAGATCAGTGAGGGTCAATCTGGGGTCACCCAGGGGTCATCTGGGGTCACTGGGGTCACCTGGGGTCATCTGGGGTCATTGGTCATCAGGGAATGGTCAGTGTGAGGGACAGAGTGGTCACAGTGACCACTGCAAGGAGCGGATCCAGAGACAGCTCGAGATCAGTGAGGGTCAATCTGGGGTCACTGGGGTCACTGACCACTGCTGTGGTCACTCTGGGGTCATCTGGGGTCATTGGTCATCATTGGTCATCGTTGGTCATCAGGGGATGGGGACAGAGCGGTCACAGTGACCACTGCAAGGAGCGGATGCAGAGAGAGCTGGAGGTCAGTGAGGGTCACTCTGGGGTCATCGGGGTCACCCTGGGGTCATCTGGGGTCACTGGGGTCACTCTGGGGTCATTGGTCATCATTGGTCATCAGGGAATGGGGACAGAGTGGTCACAGTGACCGCTGCAAGGAGCGGATACAGAGAGAGCTGGAGGTCAGTGAGGGTCACCCTGGGTCACTGACCACTGCTGTGGTCACTCTGGGGTCATCTGGGGTCAATGGTCATCATTGGTCATCGTTGGTCATCATTGGTCATCATTGGTCATCATTGGTCATCAGGGGATGGGGACAGAGCGGTCACAGTGACCACTGCAAGGACGGGATGCAGAGAGAGCTGGAGATCAGTGAGGGTCACCCGGGGTCACCCTGGGGTCATCTGGGGTCATTGGTCATCACTGGTCATCACTGGTCATCGTTGGTCATCACTGGTCATCATTGGTCATCGTTGGTCATCATTGGTCATCAGGGGATGGGGACAGGGTGGTCACAGTGACCACTGCAAGGAGCGGATGCAGAGAGAGCTGGGGATCAGTGAGGGTCACTCTGGGGTCATCTGGGGTCATCTGGGGTCACCTGGGGTCACCTGGGGTCATTGGTCATCATTGGTCATCATTGGTCATCCGGGAATGGGGACAGAGTGGTCACAGTGACCGCTGCAAGGAGCGGATGCAGAGAGAGCTGGGGATCAGTGAGGGTCACTCTGGGGTCAGCTGGGGTCACTGACCACTGCTGTGGTCACTCTGGGGTCACCTGGGGTCATTGGTCATCATTGGTCATCAGGGGATGGGGACGAGATCAGTGAGGGTCACTCGGGGTCACCCTGGGGTCACTGACCACTGCTGTGGTCACTCTGGGGTCACCTGGAGTCATTGGTCATCATTGGTCATCAGGGGATGGGGAGGGACCGAGGGGTCACCGTGCACTGACCACTGCAAGGAGCGGCTGCAGAGGTGGCTGGAGATCAGTGAGGGTCACCCTGGGGTCATCAGGGGTCATCAGGGGTCATCTGGGGTCATCAGGGGTCACTCTGGGGTCATCAGGGGTCACTCGGGGTCATCAGGGCTCAGTGGTCAGTGCAGGGGGGCCAGGGGTCACTCGGGGCTCAGTGGTCAGTGTGGGGGGAGTGGTCAGGCATGGGAATGGCCGGGGGTCATCAGGGGGTCAGTGGTCACTCAGTGGTCACTCAGTGGTCACTCAGTGGTCACTCAGCGGTCACTCTCCCCCAGCCGGCCGGACCACGACCAACGAGGAGCTGGAGGACATGCTGGAGAGCGGCAAGCTGGCCATCTTCACGGACGACGTGAGTGACCGCGGCCGGAGTGACCCCCGGAGTGACCACCGGGACTGGCCAGAGTGACCACCGTGGTCACCAGGACTGACCAGAGTGACCGGAGTGACCGGAGTGACCACCATGGTCACTGGGACTGACTGGGACTGACCAGAGTGACCGGAGTGACCGGGACTGACCAGAGTGACCAGAATGACCACCGTGGTCACCAGGACTGACCAGAGTGACCACTGTGGTCACTGGGACTGACCAGGACTGACCAGAGTGACCGGAGTGACCGGGACTGACCGGGACTGACCGGAGTGACCGGAGTGACCACCGTGGTCACCGGGACTGACTGGGACTGACCAGAGTGACCGGAGTGACCAGAGTGACCACCGGGACTGACTGGGACTGACCGGAGTGACCACCGTGGTCACCAGGACTGACCAGAGTGACCGGAGTGACCAGAGTGACCACCGTGGTCACCAGGACTGACCAGGACTGACCAGAGTGACCACTGTGGTCACTGGGACTGACCAGAGTGACCAGAGTGACCGGAGTGACCAGAGTGACCACCGTGGTCACCAGGACTGACCGGGACTGACTGGGGGTCTTTGGGGTCACTGGGAGGGACTGGGAGTGACCAGCGGTCACTGGGAGGGACTGGGGGTCACTGGTGACCACCTGGATGTCCTGGGTGACCACCTTGGAGATCTCTGGGACCAGCTGACCACCAGCTGACCACCAGGTGACCACCAGGGGATCCATGGTGACCACCTGAAGGTCACCTGGGTGACCACCTGAAGGTCCTGGAGATCTCTGGTGACCACCAGGTGACCACCTAGACATCCATGGTGACCACCTGGACATCCTGTGTGACCACCTGAAGGTCACTTGGGTGACCACCTGAAGGTCCTGGAGATCCATGGTGACCACCTGGAGATCTCTGGGACCAGCTGACCATCAGCTGACCACCAGGTGACCACCTGGAGATCCATGGTGACCACCTGGACATCCTGGGTGACCACCTGAAGGTCACTTGGGTGACCACCTGAATGTCCTGGAGATCCATGGTGACCAGCTGACCATCAGCTGACCACCAGGTGACCACCAGGTGACCACCAGGTGACCACCAGGAGATCCATGCTGACCACCTGAAGGTCACCTGGGTGACCACCTGAAGGTCACTTGGGTGACCACCTGAATGTCCTGGAGATCCATGGTGACCACCAGGAGATCCATGGTGACCACCTGAAGGTCCTGGAGATCTCTGGGACCAGCTGACCACCATGGTGACCACCTGGAGATCCGTGGTGACCACCTGAAGGTCACTTGGGTGACCACCTGAATGTCCTGGAGATCCATGGTGACCACCAGGAGATCCATGGTGACCACCTGAAGGTCCTGGAGATCTCTGGGACCAGCTGACCACCATGGTGACCACCTGGAGATCCGTGGTGACCACCTGAAGGTCACTTGGGTGACCACCTGAAGGTCCTGGGGATCCATGGTGACCACCAGGTGACCACCAGAACCACCTGGACATCCTGGGTGACCACCTGGACATCCTGGGTGACCACCAGAAGGTCCTGGAGATCCATGGTGACCACTAGGTGACCACCAGGAGATCCATGCTGACCACCTGGACATCCTGGGTGACCACCTGAATGTCCTGGGGATCCATGGTGACCACCAGGTGACCACCAGGGGATTCATGGTGACCACCTGGACATCCTGGGTGACCACCTGAAGGTCCTGGAGATCCATGGTGACCACCAGGTGACCACCTGAAGGTCCCCAGTGCTGGCTGACCACCAGGTGACCACCTGGACATCCTGGGTGACCACCAGGTGACCACCAGAACCACCTGGAGATCCATGGTGACCACCTGAAGGTCCTGGAGATCCATGGTGACCACCAGGTGACCGCCAGGTGACCTCTGGTGACCGCCAGGTGACCACCAGGAGATCCATGGTGACCACCTGAAGGTCACCTTGGTGACCACCTGAAGGTCCTGGAGATCCATGGTGACCACCAGGTGACCACCTGAAGGTCCCCAGCACCAGCTGACCACCTGGACATCCTGGGTGACCACCAGGTGACCCCGGGTGACCCCGGGTGACCCCGAGTGACCGCCCCCCTTCCCCCCGCAGATCAAGATGGACTCGCAGATGACCAAGCAGGCGCTGAACGAGATCGAGACGCGGCACAACGAGATCATCAAGCTGGAGACCAGCATCCGCGAGCTGCACGACATGTTTGTGGACATGGCCATGCTGGTCGAGAGCCAGGTCCGTGCCGAGTGACCGCTGAGTGACCACTGAGTGACCACGGGTCATTGGGATGGGTTATGGGTTGTGGTCAGTGGCCAAAGGGCATCCGCGAGCTGCACGACATGTTCGTGGACATGGCCATGCTGGTCGAGAGCCAGGTCCGTGCCGAGTGACCACTGAGTGACCGCTGAGTGACCGCTGGGTGACCACGGGTCATTGGGATGGGTTACGGGTCACTGGGATGGGTTACGGGTCATTGGGAGTGACCACGGGTCATCCGGAGCCATTGAGGGTCACCAAGAACCCATTGAGGGTCATCTTGAGTGACCAGTGGTCATTGGGACGGGCTACGGGTCACTGGGAGTGACCAGTGGTCATCGGGATGGGTTATGGGTCATTCAGAGTGACCACGGGTCATCGGGAGGGACCAGAAGTCATCAGGAGTGACCGGTGGTCATCGGGATGGGTTATGGGTCACTGGGAGTGACCAGTGGTCATTGGGACCCATCAAAACCCACCTAGATCCACCTGTGGTCACCAAGAACCCATTGAGGGTCATCTGGGATGGGTTACGGGTCACTGGGAGTGACCAGTGGTCATTGGGATGGGTTACGGGTCATCAGGAGTGACCAGTGGTCATTGGGACCCATCAAAGTCCATCTGGAGCCATTGAGGGTCACCAAGAACCCATCAAGGGTCACCTTGAGTGACCAGTGGTCATCGGGATGGGTTATGGGACATTGGGAGTGACCAATGGTGACCATGAGTGACCACTGACCACCGCCACTGACCAGTGGTCACTCTCAGTGACCAATGGTGACCATGACTGATCAGTGGTGACCATGAGTGACCAGTATTGACTGTCACTGACCAGTGGTGACCATGAGTGACCATTGACCACCGTCACTGACCAGTGGTGACCATGAGTGACCGGTGGTGACCATGAGTGACCACTGACCACCGTCACTGACCAGTGGTGACCATGAGTGATCAGTGGTGACCATGAGTGACCAATGGTGACCATGAGTGACCAGTGGTGACCTTGAGTGACCATCACTGACCGGTGCTGACCATCACTGACCGGTGGTCACTCAGGATGACCAGTGGTCACTCAGGGTGACCTCTGCCCCCAGGGGTTGATGAGTGACCGCATCGAGTACAACGTGGAGCACTCGGTGGATCACAAGTGCCCAGCGGTCACTCTGAGTGCCCAATGGTGACCAATGGTGACCAATGGTGACCATCACTGACCAGTGGTCACTCAGGATGACCAGTGGTCACTCAGGATGACCAGTGGTCACTCAGAGTGACCTCTGCCCCCAGGGGGAGATGATTGACCGCATCGAGTACAACGTGGAGCACTCGGTGGATTACGAGTGACCAATGGTGACCAATGGTGACCATCACTGACCAGCGGTGACCATCACTGACCGGTGGTCACTCAGGATGACCAGTGGTCACTCAGGCTGACCTCTGCCCCCAGGGGTTGATGAGTGACCGCATCGAGTACAACGTGGAGCACTCGGTGGATCACGAGTGCCCAGCGGTCACTCTGAGTGCCCAATGGTGACCATGAGTGACCAATGGTGACCATCACTGACCGGTGGTCACTCAGGATGACCAGTGGTCACTCAGGTGACCTCTGCCCCCAGGGGGAGATGATTGACCGCATCGAGTACAACGTGGAGCACTCGGTGGATCACGAGTGCCCAGTGGTCACTCTGAGTGACCAATGGTGACCATCACTGACCAGTGGTGACCATCACTGACCAATGGTGACCATCACTGACCAGCGGTCACTCAGGCTGACCAGTGGTCACTCAGATGACCTCTGCCCCCAGGGGGAGATGATTGACCGCATCGAGTACAACGTGGAGCACTCGGTGGATCACGAGTGACCAGTAGTGACCATGAACGATTGGTGGCCACCATGAGTGACCAATGGTGACCATGGTGACCATCACTGACCATTGGTCACTCAGGATGACCGGCGGTCACTCAGGATGACCAGTGGTCACTCAGGCTGACCTCTGCCCCCAGGGGGAGATGATTGACCGCATCGAGTACAACGTGGAGCACTCGGTGGATTACGAGTGCCCAGCGGTCACTCTGAGTGACCAATGGTGACCATGAGTGACCAATGGTGACCATCACTGACCAGTGGTCACTCAGATGACCTCTGCCCCCAGGGGGAGATGATTGACCGCATCGAGTACAACGTGGAGCACTCGGTGGATCACGAGTGCCCTGCGGTCACTCTGAGTGACCAATGGTGACCAGTGGTGACCATCACTGACCAGTGGTGACCATGAGTGACCAGTGGTCACTCAGGTGACCTCTGCCCCCAGGGGGAGATGATTGACCGCATCGAGTACAACGTGGAGCACTCGGTGGATTACGAGTGCCCAGCGGTCACTCTGAGTGACCAATGGTGACCATCACTGACCGGTGGTGACCATGAGTGACCAGTGGTCACTCAGGTGACCTCTGCCCCCAGGGGGAGATGATTGACCGCATCGAGTACAACGTGGAGCACTCGGTGGATTACGTCGAGCGCGCCGTGTCCGACACCAAGAAAGCCGTGAAGTACCAGAGCAAGGCCCGGAGGGTCAGTGGGGACACTGGGAGGGACTGGGATGGACTGGGAGGGACTGGGATGGACTGGGATAAACTGGGAGGGTCAGTGGAGACACCCGGTTATACTGGGATATACTGGGTTATACTGGGAGGGGACTGGGAGGGACTGGGATGGACTGGGAGGGACTGGGAGGGAACTGGGAGCAACTGGGAGGGGTTTGGGTTATACTGGGAGGGACTGGGATGGACTGGGGGGGACTGGGAGGGACTGGGAGGGTCAATGGGGACACTGGGAGGGACTGGGATATACTGGGATATACTGGGAGGGACTGGGATGGACTGGGAGGGACTGGGTTATACTGGGAGGGGATTGGGAGGGAACTGGGAATGACTGGGAGGGACTGGGATGGACTGGGTTATACTGGGATATACTGGGAGGGACTGGGAGGGACTGGGATGGACTGGGAGGGACTGGGAGGGACTGGGAGGGTCAGTGGGGACACCCGGTTATACTGGGATATACTGGGTTATACTGGGAGGGGAATGGGAGGGAACTGGGAATGGACTGGGAGGGAACTGGGAGCAACTGGGAGGGGTTTGGGTTAAACTGGGAGGGACTGGGATTGAACTGGGAGGGACTGGGAGGGACTGGGAGGGTCAGTGGGGACACCGGGAGGGACTGGGATATACTGGGATATACTGGGAGGGACTGGGAGGGACTGGGATGGACTGGGAGGGACTGGGTTATACTGGGAGGGACTGGGAGGGACTGGGATGGACTGGGAGGGACTGGGTTATACTGGGAGGGGATTGGGAGGGAACTGGGAATGACTGGGAGGGACTGGGATGGACTGGGTTATACTGGGTTATACTGGGAGGGAACTGGGATGGACTGGGAGGAACTGGGAGGGACTGGGAGGAACTGGGAGGGACTGGTTTATACTGGGAGGGACTGGGAGGGACTGGGAGGGTCAGTGGGGACACCCGGTTATACTGGGATATACTGGGAGGGAACTGGGAGGGGACTGGGGGGAATTGGGGGGATACTGGGAAGGGACTGGGTTATACTGGTTTATACTGGGAAGGGACTGGGAGGGGACTGGGAGGGTCAGTGGGGACACCGGTTTATACTGGTTTATACTGGGATGTACTGGGAGGGGATAGGGGGATACTGGGTTATACTGGGATATACTGGGAGGGGACAGAGTGACTGGGATGGACTGGGAGGAGACTGGGAGGAGACTGGAAGGGAATTGGTTTATACTGGGTTATACTGGTTTATACTGGGAGGGGATTGGGAGGTAAGTGGGAGGGACTGGGAGGGAACTGGTTTATGCTGGGTTATACTGGTTTATACTGGGAGGGAACTGGTTTATACCAGTTTATACTGGTTTATACTGGTTTGTACTGGTTTATACTGGTTTATACTGGGAGGGGCTGGGGGTGGGGGAGGGGTCGGTGATGTTCCGCTGTTCTCTCTCCCCTCCCCCGCTGCCGGGACCTCCCAAAAATTCACCCAAAAAAATTTCATGGGAATTCATTGAATTCCATCAAATTTCATCAAAATTCATCGAAAATTGATTGAAATTCATTGAATTCCATCAAATTTCATTGAAATTCATTGAATTCCATCAAAATTCATCAAAATTCATTGAATTCCATCAAATTTCATCAAAATTCATCAAAAATTGATTGAAATTCATTGAATTCCATCAAAATTCAATGAAATTCACTGAATTCCATCAAAATTCACCCAAAATTCGTTGGAATTCTTTGAAAATCATCGAAATTCATTGAAATTCATTTAACATTATCAAAATTCATTAAAATTCATTAAAATTCATCAAAATTTGCCTGAAATTCACTCAAAATTCATTGAAATTCATTTAACTTTATCAAAATCCATAAAAATTCATCACAATTCGCCTGAAATCCATTGAAATTCACTCGAAATCCATCAAACTCATCCAAAAAAAACATCGTCGAAAATTCATCGAAAATTTACCGAAATTTCCCCCCAAAATTCATCAAAATCCATCCAAATCCACCAAAAATTCACCCCCCAAAATCCATCAAATTCACCCAAATCCATCGAATTCATTAAAACCCATCAAAATGCAACAAAACCCACCAAAATTCACTGAACTTACCCCAAATCCACCCCAAAAAACCCCACCCCAAATTTACCCCAAATCCACCCAAAATTCACCCCAAAAAACCCCACCCAAATTTACCACAAATCCACCCAAATTTACCCCAAATCCACCCAAAATTCACCCTAAAAAACCCCACCCAAATTTACCACAAATCCACCCAAAATTCACCCAAAAAAACCCCACCCCCAAATTTACCAAATACCCCCAAATCCCCCCCAAAATCCCACAAAAATCCCCCCAAAAAATCCCAAAAAATCCCCAAAAAATCCCCAAAAAAATCCCCAAAAAATCCCCAAAAAAATCCTCAAAAAAACCCCAAAAATGCCCAAAAAATCCCACAAAAATCCCAAAAAAATCCCACAAAAAACCCCCCAAAAAACCCTCAAAAAATCCCACAAAAATCCACCAAAAAAATCCCCCAAAAAATCCTCAAAAAATCCCCAAAAAAATCCCAAAAAATCCCTAAAAAAACCCCCCAAAATCCCTCAAAAATCCCAAAAAAATCCCACAAAAATCCTCCAAAAATCCCCAAAAAATCCTCAAAAAATCCTCAAAAAAAAATCCCAAAAAATCCCAAAAAAATCCCCAAAAATCCCCAAAAAATCCTCAAAAAATCCTCAAAAAATCCCCACAAAAATCCCCAAAAAAATCCTCAAAAAATCCCCAAAAAATCCCCAAAAAACCCCCAAAAAATCCCCAAAAAAAATCCTCAAAAAATCCCCAAAAAATTCCAAAAAAATCCCCAAAAAATCCCAAAAAATCCCCAAAAAATCCCCCAAAAAACCCAAAAAATCCTCAAAAAATCCCCAAAAAAATCCCAAAAAATCCCCAAAAAATCCCCAAAAAATCCTCAAAAAAAATTCTCAAAAAATCCCCAAAAAAATCCCCCCAAAAAATCCTCAAAAAATCCTCAAAAAAATCCCCCAAAAATCCCCAAAAAATCCCACAAAAAATCCCCCAAAAAAAACCCCAAAAAATCCCACAAAAATCCCCCCAAAAAATCCCCAAAAAAATCCCCAAAAAATCCCCACAAAAATCCCCAAAAAATCCCCCCAAAAAATCCCCAAAAAATCCCCCAAAAAATCCCCCAAAAAATCCCCAAAAAATCCTCAAAAAATCCCACAAAAATCCCCCAAAAAATCCCCCAAAAAATCCCCAAAAAATCCTCAAAAAATCCCACAAAAATCCCCCAAAAAAATCCCACAAAAATCCCCAAAAAATCCCAAAAAATCCCCAAAAAATCCCGAATTTTTCCCCGAATTCCCCAAAATTCCCCGATTTTCCCAAACCCGCCGGAATTCTCCCCAAACCGCAGAAGAAGATCATGATCATCATTTGCTGCGTGGTGCTGGGCGTGGTCCTGGCCTCCTCCATCGGGGGCACCCTGGGCCTCTGAGGCCCCTCCCCCCGGCCCCGCCCCCCTCTCTGCCCAGGCCCCGCCCCCCGGTGCCCCTCCCCCCCGATACCCCCATGAATTAATTAATCAACCGCATCAATCGCGAATAAATTAACGAATTAATTAATTGCGAACGGACGAACCAGCACGTGGTGGTCCCGTCACCGCCGGCCACGCCCCCTTTATTTTGTTTTTTCTCCCCCCGAGGCTCCGCCCCCCCTCCGAGGTGTTGGCAAATCTAAGCTCCGCCCCCCTTTGTTCCTCTTCTTCTTCCTCATTGGTCTTCATCCATCCCGTCACCCCCCGCTGGCCACGCCCACGAATCGGGGCTGGGTTGGGTTGGGTTGGGTTGGATGGGTTGGGTCAGGTCAAGTTGGGTTGGGTTGGGTTGGGTCGAGTTTGTTTGGTTTGGTTGAGTTGAGTTGGGTCAAGTTGGGTTGGGTTGGGTTGGGTTGGGTTGGGTTGGGTTTGGTTGGGTTGAGTTTGTTTGGTTTGGTTGAGTTGAGTTGGGTCAAGTTGGGTTGGGTTGTGTCAAGTTGGATGGGTGGAGTTGAGTTGGGTTGGGTTGGGTTGGGTTTGGTTGAGTTGGATGAATTGAGTTGGGTCAAGTTGGGTCGAGTCGGGTTGGATGAGTTGAGTTGAGTTGGGTTGGGTCAAGTTGGGTTAATTGAGTTGGGTTTGGTTGAGTTGGGTTGGATGGGTTGGGTTGGATGAGTTGAGTTGAGTTGGGTTGCGTTGGGTTGGATGAGTTGGGTCAAGTTGAGTTGAGTTGAGTTGGGTTGGATGGGTTGAGTTGAGTTGGGTCGGGTTGGGTTGAGTTGGGTCAGGTTGGGTTGAGTTGGTTTGGTTGAATTGGATTGGATGAGTTGGGTTGGATTGGATGAGTTGGGTTGGGTTGGGTTGAGTTGAGTTGGGTTGGGTCGAGTTGGGTTGGGTTGGGTCGGGTCGAGTTGAGTTGGGCCGGGTTGGGTCAAGTTGGGTTGGATGAGTTGAGTTGAGTTGAATTGAGTTGGATTGGATGAGTTGGGTCAAGTTTAGTTGGGTTGAGTTGGGTTGGGTTGGGTTGGTTGGATTGAGTTGAGTTGAGTTGGGATGAGTTGGGTCGGATGAGTTGAGTTGAGTTGAGTTGAGTTGAGTTGGGTTGGGTCAAGTTGGCTTGGGTTGGATGGGTTGAGTTGACCAACCCAAGCTGGGTGGGGGAGGTGCCATCGTCCCATTCCCACCGCGCCGACCAACGCGACCATAACCAACCACTCCAACCAGTGCCCAGCTGGTTAAACCATCACCAACCAGTGCCCAACTGGTTAAACCATCACCAACCAGTGCCCAACTGGTTAAACCATCACCAACCAGTTAAACCAGTCCCCAGCTGGGTTAACCCTCCATTGACCAGCCTAACCAGTCCCCAACTGGTTAAACCATAACCAACCACTCCAACCAGTCCCAACTGGGTTAACCCTCCATTGACCAGTCCCCCACTGGGTTAACCCTTCATTGACCACTCTAACCAGTGCCCAGCTGGTTAAACCATCACCCACCAGTTGAACCAGTACCCAGTGACGTCATCGATGGCCCAAAAACTCAATCAGCGCCACGATGACGTCATCGATGACCCGATGACGTCATCGGTAGCACAATAACCTCATCGACGAACCAGTGACGTCATCGATGACCTCATCAATCGCCAATGACCTCATTAAAACCTGATCGATGACACAATGACGTCATCGATGACCCTCCCCCACACTTAGATTTTCCCGCCCCGCCGGGGCCCCTCCCCCACCCCCCGAATGGCCCCTCCCCCCACAGCGGGAAGGGGGAGGGGCCTCTCCCCAAGCCCCTCCCCCCATAGGCCCCGCCCTCCTCCCCAAGCCCCTCCCACCACCCCTCCCCCCGCGCTCGTGGTCTGTGATGTCTTTGCTACGAAAGCCATTGCCAAAAACGCAGCCGGCTCCGCCTCTTCTTCCTCCCCTCTTCTTCCTCATCCTCGTCCTCCTCATCCTCCCCGAGGCGCGGGTGGGAGGGGCCCAAAAAATGGCGGAAACCCCGCCCCAAAATGGTGCAAGCTCCGCCCCCAAAATGGCGGAAACTCCGCCCCTAAATGGCGGAAATTCTGCCCCAAAATGGCGGAAACTCCGCCCCAAAAATGGCGGAAATTCTGCCCCAAAATGGCAGAAACTCCGCCCCAAAAATGGCAGAAACTCTGCCCCAAAATGGTGGAAACTCCGCCCCAAAATGGTGGAAATTCTGCCCAAAAAATGGTGCAAACTCTGCCCCAAAAATGGCGGAAATTCTGCCCCAAAATGGTGGAAACTCCGCCCCAAAATGGCGGAAATTCTGCCCCCAAATGGCGGAAACTCCGCCCAAAAATGGTGCAAGCTCCGCCCCAAAAATGGCGGAAACCCTGCCCCAAAATAGCGCAAACTCCGCCCCAAAATGGCGGAAACTCCGCCCCAAAAATGGCAGAAACTCCGCCCCAAAATGGCACAAACCCCGCCCCAAAATAGCGGAAACTCCGCCCCCAAATGGCACAAACCCCGCCCCCAAAAAAGCACAAACCCCGCCCCACAATGGCCCAAACCCCGCCCCAAATGGCACAAACCCCGCCCCCAAAAGGCCCAAACCCCGCCCCACAAAGTCGCGCGTGATCGGCGTCGTTTGTGTCCAAAGTTTAATCCGGGCGGGCGGGGAGGGGGCGTGTCCCGGGTATGGAGATGAGGGGCGGGGTCAGGGCTCGGGGAGGTCGTCGAGCATGGGCGAGCCCAGGCTGAGGTCGCGCTGGAGGCTCTCGAGCGCGGCGGGGCTGAGGCGGTGAACCTCCAGCCAATCGGCCAAGAGCGACGCCGACAGCGGCGCCGAGTCCAAATGGCTGCCGTGGGAAAGGGGAGGGGCCAGGAGACGGGGACACGCCCACGGAGACGGAGGGGAGCCAATGAGAGACAGGACAGGGAGAGACGAGCCAATGGAACAAATAAACACAACCCAATCAACTCAATCCAACTCTATCCAACCCAACCCAACCCAATCAACTCAACCCAATGGAACTCAACAAACCCAACCCAACCCAACCCAACCCAACAGAACTCAACCCAATCAACGGAACAAATAAACCCAACCCAATGGAACCCAACCCAATAAACCCAACTCAACCCAACCCAACTGAATCAATAAACTCAACCCAACCCAACCCAATGGAACCAAATAAACCCAACCCAACTGAACCTGACCCAACCCAATGGAACTCAATAAACCCAACCCAATCAACTCAACCCAACTCAACCCAACCCAACTTAACCCAATACACTCAACCCAACCCAACCCAACCAAGGCAACTCAGCCCAACCCAACCCAACCCAACCCAATGGAACTCAATAAACTCAACCCAACCCAATAAACCCAACCCAACTCAACCCAATGGAACCCAATAAACTCAACCCAACCCAATAAACCCAACCCAGGCAACTCAACCCAACTCAACCCAACCCAACCCAACTGAACCCAATAAACCCATCCCAATGGAACCCAATAAACTCAACCCAACCCAATGGAACTCAATAAACTCAACTCAATCCAATCCAACCCAACCCAATCCAATCCAACCCAACCCAATAAACTCAACTCAGCCCAACCCAACAGAACTCAATAAACTCAACTGAACCCAACCCAACCTAATGGAACTCAATAAACCAAACCCAACCCAACCCAATGGAACTCAATAAACCAAACCCAACCCAATCCCATCCAATCCAACCAAACCCAATGGAGCCCAACCCAACCTAATCAATGAAATTAAACTCACTCCAACTCAACCGAACCCAACCCAACAGAACCAAACCCAACCCAACCCAACCCAACTGAACCCGACCCAATGGAACTCAATTTACTCAACCCAACCCAATCAAACTCAACTCAACCCAACCAAACCCAACCCAATGGAACCCAATAAACCCAATCCAACCAAACCCAACCCAATGGAACCCAATAAACTCAACCCAATGGAATCCAACCCAATGAAACTGAATAAACCCAACCAAACCCAACCCAACCGACCCAACCGACCCAACTGAACCTGACCCAACAGAACTCAATAAACTCGACCCAACAAAACCCAATGAAACTCAACCAATAAACCCAACCCAATCAAACTCAACCCAACAAAACCCACGAAACCAAACCCAACCAAACCCAACCCATCCCAACTCAACCCATGAAATCAAACCCAAGCAAACCCAACCCAAGCAAACCCAACCCAAGCAAACCCAACCCAACCCCCCCAAACCCCCCCCAACCCCCCCAAACCCCTCCCACCCCAGGCCCCTCCCCACCTGTCCTTGGCCTCGCCCACCATGTCGAGCGATTGGCTCAGGAACTCCTCCAGGTCGAAGCCGACGCCGTAACCGGCGCCGCTGCCCTTGGGCGTCACCGGGAACACCGGCGGCAGCGGATCCTCCACCTGCCCGGAAAGGGGGCGTGGCTCTCTCCCAGGGGGGCGTGGCCACTCCCAGACCCCGCCCACTCACCCCCTCCCCCCTTTAAACCCAGCCCCGCCCCCCTCACCTGCGACTTCTGCAGCTGCTGCGTCACCGTGGCCACGTCCGGAGGCTCCGCCCACCCCGCGGGGCCCGGCCACGCCTCGTTGGGCGGGGCGGCGCAGGGGGGCGGGGCCTGGGGGCGGGGCTGGGCGCCGTCGGCCATCTTGGTCCAGCGCTCCAGGAGGTGCCGGTCGTCGTCGGTGAGGACGAGGCCGTGGAGCCCCTCCCCCCGTGGGCGTGGCTCGCGGCGCTCGCGCTCGCGCTGCTTCTTCTCGCGCTCCTTGGCGCGCTCCTGGCGGCGCCGGCGCTTCTCCTCGCGCTCGCGCTGGCGCTCGGCCGCCGTCACCGGCTTGCGGCACTCGGGCGCTTCCGGCGCCGCGCAGGGCGGGTCTGGGGGGAGGGGCCAAGGGGGGGGAGGGGAGGGGTCAATGGGTTGGGTCAAAGTCAACGCGAGTCAAGGCAAGGCAAGCGAAGTCAATGAATTAAAGTTGAGTTGACTCAACTCAACTCAACTCGACTCAACTCAACTTGACCCAACCCAACCCAAATCCATCAGCTCAAAACAACCAAAGTCAACCAAAGTCAACCAACTCAATGAAACCCAACCCAACCCAACTCAACTCAACTCAACCCAACTCAATCAAATCAACCAAATCCAACCCAACTCAATCCCACCCAACCCAACTCAACCAACTCAACTCAATTCAACTTCAATCAACTCAACCCAACTCATCAGGTCAACACAACCAAAGTCAACCAAACTGAACCAACTCAATGAAACTCAACCCAACCCAACCCAATCCCACCCAACCCAACTTGACCCAACCCAACCCAACTTCAATCAACTCAACCAAAGTCAACCAAACTCAACCAACTCAATGAAACCCAACTCAACTCAACCCAACCCAACTTGACCCGACCCAACTCAATTCAACTTCAATCAACTCAACCCAACTCAATCAAATCAACCAAATCCAACCCAACTTGACCCAACTCAACTCAACCCAACCCAACCTAACTCAACCCAACTCAACTCAACTCAACCAAATCCAACCCAACCCAATAAACCCAACTCAACCCAACCCAACCCTACCCAACCAAAACCACTCAACCTAACCCAACTCAAATCAACCCAACTCACACAACCCAACCCAATTCAACTTCAACCAACTCAACCAAATCCAACCCAACCCAACCCAACCCCTCTCCCCACCTTTGCTCTTGTTCCTCATGGCCGATTTCAGCAGCGCCGCCTTCAGCGCCGCCTTGGTGTCGTCCGAGATGGCGCCGTCCCTCTTGGGCGGAGCCACCGCCGGCCCCGCCCCCACCGCCGGCTCCGCCTTCACCCGCGGCGACTCCATTGGGCAGTCGGGGGCAGGGCCGGGGCTGGGCATGTCCACGTCGGCGCACGGCGGCCATGATGGATCGTTGGGCGCGCCGAGCTCGACGCCGACGCCGTTGTCGGCCGCGCCGACCTCGACGTTTCTCCTGCTGACGTCATTGGTTGCATTCACGCTGTTGGCCACGCCCCCCGGCGCCGGCGCGATCTGCCGGCGGATGCCGTCGCGCCGGGCGTGGAAGTCGGCGATCTCGGCCACGATGGCCGCCTTGATCTCCTCCTTGGTGAGCGCCTGGCGGTCGAAGGCGAAGTCGAAGGCGGGCACGCACTCGGGCTCGTCCTCGGGGTCGTGGTACTTGGCCAGGAAGGGGTGGCGCAGCGCCTCGGCCACGCCCACCCTCTCGCGCGGGTCGAAGCGCAGCATCCGGCCCAGCAGCGCCAGCGCCGCCGGCTCGGCCTGGCCGAAGAGGCTCTCCCAGGGCACCGGCGGGCGCGGCGGCAGGCTCTGCACGTAGGCGCGGACGCGCTCGGCGCCGATGGCGGCCATGACGCCCGGCGGGGGCGTGCCCAGCACGGCCATGATGAGCTGGAGCTGGTGGACGTAGTTGCGTCCCGGGAAGAGCTGGCGGCGCCCCAGCATCTCGGCGAAGATGCAGCCGACCGACCACATGTCGATGGCGCGCGTGTAGCGGTGCAGGGAGAGCAGCAGCTCCGGCGCGCGGTACCAGCGCGTGGCCACGTACTCGGTGAGGAAGGGCTTGGTGTGGCGCGGGTCGGCGCCCAGGCCGCGGGCCATGCCGAAGTCGCCGATCTTGAGCTCGCAGTTCTCGTTGACCAGGAGGTTGCTGGGCTTGAGGTCGCGGTGCAGGACGTTGGCGGAGTGGATGTACTTGAGGCCGCGCAGGAGCTGGTAGAGGAAGTAGCGGACGTGCTCCAGGGTGAGCGGCTGGCAGGAGTGGATGATCTGGTGGAGGTCGCTCTCCATGAGGTCCAGAACAACGTAGCTGGGGGGGGGGGGAGGGGCGGGGGGGAGGGGTTGGGTAAGGCGAGGCGATGGGAGGCAATGGGAGGCGATGGGAGGCAATGGGAGGCGATGGGAGTCAATGGAAGTCAACCCAAGTCAATGGGAGGCAATGGAAGTCAATGGGA
This sequence comes from Agelaius phoeniceus, assembly GCF_051311805.1. Lineage (NCBI taxonomy): Eukaryota > Metazoa > Chordata > Aves > Passeriformes > Icteridae > Agelaius > Agelaius phoeniceus. Next base: position 448,079 of record NC_135302.1, on the reverse strand, counting down.
GTCAATGGAAGTCAACCCAAGTCAACTCAACCCAACCCAACTCAATGAAAGTCAATGGAACTCAACCCAACTCAATGGAACTCAACACAATGAAACTCATCTCAAGTCAATGAAAGTCAATCCAACCCAACCAACCCAACTCAATGAAAGTCATCCCAAGTCAACCCAAGTCAACCCAACTCAATGAAACTCAAGTCAATGAAAGTCAACCCAAGTCAATGAAACCCAACTCAATGAAAGTCAACCCAACTCAACTCAATCCAACCCAAGTCAATGGAAGTCAATGAAACTCATCCCAACCCAACTCAACCCAACTCAACCCAACTCAATGAAAGTCAACCCAACCCAACCCAACCCAACTCAATGAAGCTCAACTCAATGAAACCCAAGTCAATGAAAGTCAATCCAAGTCAACCCAACTCAATGAAACTCATCCCAACTCAACTCGACTCAACCAAACTCAAGTCAAGTCAATAAACACAACTCAACCCAACAAACCCAACCCAACTCAGTCAATGAAACTCAACCCAACTCGACTCAACCCAACTCAATCCAAGTCAACCCAACAAACCCGACCCAACTCAACCAAACCCAGTAAATTTAACGCAACTCAACCCCGAGTCAATCAATTCAATCAACCCAACCCATCTCAACTCAACCAAATCAAACCCAACCCAACTCAACCAAACCCAACCCAACCAAACTCAGCCTAAACCAACTCAATGAAACCCAACAAACCCAACCCAACTCAACCCAACCCACCCCAACAAACCCAACCCAAGCAAGTAAAGCCAACTCAACCCAACCCAACCCAACCCAACCCAACCCAACAAACCCAACTCAACCCAACCCAACTGAACCCAAGTCAAGCAAACCCAACCCAACCCAACCCAACCCAACTCAACCCAACCCAACCCCACTTCAGCCCCTCCCCCCACGCCCCCCGAGCCCCGCCCCCTCTCACACGTTCCGGAACTCTCCGTAGGGGCCGCTGGGCCGCAGGATGTCCTTGATGCCGATGATGTTGTCGTGCTTGAAGTGCTTGAGGATCTTCAGCTCCCGCAGCGTCCGCTTGGCGTTGGTCACCACGTCGAAGGCGTTGGGGATCTTCTTGATGGCCACCTGCTGGCCTGGGGCACACGCGTGCGGCCAGGTGGGTCCCAGGTGTGCCCAGGTGTCCCCAGGTAGCTCCAGGTGTAGCTCAGGTCTGTGCCAGGTGTGTCCCAGGTGGGTCCCAACCACCCCAGGTGTGTCCAGGTGTGTCCCAGGTGAGTGCTAACCCATCCCAGGTGTGTCCCAGGTGTCCCCAGGTAGCTCCAGGTATGATCCAGGTGTGTCCCAGGTGTGTCCAGGTGTGTCCCAGGTGAGTCCTAACCCATCCCAGGTCTGTCCCAGGTGTATCCCAGGTGTGTCTCAGGTGTATCCCAGGTGTACCCCAGGTATTTTCAGGTGTCCCCAGGTGTGTCTCACCCATCCCAGGTGTATCCCAGGTCTATCTCAGGTGTACCCCAGGTGTATCCTGGCTGTATCCCATGCGTATCTCAGGTGTCCCCAGGTGTGTCTCACCTGTCCAAGGTGTCCCCAGGTATTTTCAGGTGTCCCCAGGTGTGTCCCCAGGTTTGTCTCACCTGTCCCAGGTGTCCCCAGGTTTGTCTCACCTGTCCCCCAGGTGTGTCCAGGTGTGTCCCCAGGTGTGTCTCACCTGTCTCAGGTGTATCTCAGGTGCACCCCAGGTGTGTCCCCAGGTATTTTCAGGTGTCCACAGATGTCCCCAGGTCTATCCCAGGTGTATCCCAGGTGTGCCTCACCTGTCCCAGGTGTCCCCAGGTCTATCCCAGGTGTCCCCAGGTGTGTCTCACCTGTCCCAGGTGTCCCCAGGTCTATCCCAGGTATTTTCAGGTCTCCCCAGGTGTGTCTCACCTGTCCCCCAGGTGTGCCCCGGTATTTTCAGGTGTCCCCAGGTGTCCCCAGGTGTCCCCAGGTGTGCCTCACCTGTCCCAGGTGTATCTCATGTGTAACCCAGGTGTCCCCAGGTGTGTCCCCAGGTATTTTCAGGTGTCCCCAGGTCTATCCCAGCTGTGCCTCACCTGTCCCAGGTGTGTCCCAGGTGTCCCCAGGTGTCCCCAGGTGTGTCCCCAGGTCTATCCCAGGTGTCCCCAGGTATTTTCAGGTGTCCCCAGGTGTCCCCAGGTGTGTCTCACCTGTCCCCCAGGTGTCCCCAGGTGTCCCCAGGTGTCCCCAGGTGTGTCCCAGGTGTGCCTCACCTGTCTCAGGTGTATCTCAGGTGTCCCCAGGTCTATCCCAGGTGTCCCCAGGTGTCCCCAGGTCTATCCCAGGTGTGCCTCACCTGTGTCCCGTCTCCGCGCCGAGCTGACCACGCCGTAGGCGCCGGTGCCGATGGTCTCGATGATTTCGTAGTCGTCGCCCACCTCGAAGGTGACGTCGAGCGCCCGCGAGCGCAGCAGCGCCAGCGGCCCCGGGGGGTCCCGGGCCGGCTCCTCGGGGGCGGGGCCGGGCTCGCCCATCGCACCTGGGCAGGTGGGGGCACCTGGGGAGAGCAGAAATCGCCTGGAATGGACCCAAAATTGACATTAAATTGACCCAAAATCCCCTTAAATGGACACACAATGGCCTTGAATGGACACACAATGGCTTTGAATTGACCCAAAATGGCCTGAAAGGGCCCAAAATGGCCTGAAAGGGACCCAAAATGGCCTTGAATTGACCCAAAATGGCCTGAAATGGGCCCAAAATCACCTTGAATTGACCCAAAATGGCCTTGAATTGACCCAAAATCGTCTTAATTGACCCCAAAAATGACATTAAATGGTCCCCAAAATGGCCTTGAATTGACCCAAAATGACCTGAAATGGACCCAAAATCGTCTTAATTGACCCCAAAATCACCTGAGAGGGGCCAAAAATGATATTAAATGGTCCCCGAAATGACATTAAATGGACCCAAAATGGCCTTGAATTGACCCAAAATCCCCTTAAATGGACCCAGAATCGTCTTGATTGACCCCAAAATCACCTGAGAGGGACCAAAAATGACATTAAATGGACCCAAAATCCCATAAAAGCACCTGGGCAGGTGGGGGCACCTGGCGAGGGCAGAAATTGCCTGAAATGGGCTCAAAATGGCCTTGAATTGACCCAAAATCGTCTTAATTGACCCCAAAATCACCTGAGAGGGGCCAAAAATGACATTAAATGGTCCCCAAAATGGCCTTGAAATGACCCAAATTCACCTTAAATGGACCCAGAATCGTCTTGATTGACCCCAAAATCACCTGAGAGGGACTCAAAATGACATTAAATGGACCCAAAATGGCCTTGAAATGACCCAAATTCGCCTTAAATGGACCCAAAATGACCTGAAATTGACCCAAAATGGCCTTGAATTGACCCAAAATCCCATAAAAGCACCTGGGCAGGTGGGGGCACCTGGCGAGGGCAGAAATTGCCTGAAATGGGCTCAAAATGGCCTTGAATTGACCCAAAATGGCCTGAAATGGACCCAAAATGACCTGAAATGGACCCAAATTCACCTTAAATTAAACCAAAATCACCTGAAAAGGGACCTGGGGGGGGCGACTCAAAATCTCCTCAAATGGACCCAAAAATCACCTGGAGGAGTCAAAAAAATCGTCAGAAAGGGACCCAAAATCCCCTGAAATGGACCCAAATTCTCCTTAAATCAGCGCCAAAAAAAATCAACTGAAAATGACCCAAAATCGCCCAAAAAAGGACCCAAAAATCACCCGGGAGGAAGCAAAATCAACGGAAAATGACCCAAAATCCACCCAAAATTGACCCAAAATCTCCCGAAAGGGACCCAAAATCCCCTTAAAGGAACCAAAAACTTCCTTAAAGGGACCAAAGTCACCTGAAATGGACCCAAAATCGCCTTAAATGGCCCCAATATCATCCAAGAGGGACCCGAGGACCCCAGAATTCCCTCAGAGGGACCCAAATTCCCCTAAATTGACCCAAAATCGCCCGAAATGGCCCCAAATCCCCCCTGCTCCCCCCCCCATTGGTCCCTCCCGTTTCCCTCTCCCCCCCCCCCGGGGGTCGCAATGGGCGGGGCCGTTGCCATGGCGACCCCCGCGAGCCGCTCACCGCTCCCGCCGAAACCCGGAAGCGGCTCCGCCCCAGGCCACGCCCCCCTCTCCGTGGTTTATGGGAAGCACTTCCGGCTCGTCTCTGTGGTTTGCGGGAGGACTTCCGGGTGTCTCCATGGTTTTTCGCGGCGACTTCCGGCTCGTCTCTGTTGTTTTAGAGCTTTTCCGGTTTGTCTCTACGATTTTGGAGGTCTTCAGGTTCATCTTTATGATTTTTGAGAGACTTCCGGTTTATCTCTATGGTTTTGGAAGCATCTAGCTCATCTCCGGGGTATTTCCGGTTAATTTCCGGGTTTTCGCTATGATTTCCGGTTGGTCTCTATGATCTTGGAGGACTTCCTGTTGGTCTCTATGGTTTTGGAGGACTTCCGGTCGGTCTCGATGGTGCTGGAGGACTCTGAGGCCTCTCTATGGTTTTGCCTGTGGGTGCTGCGCATGCGCGGCGCGGCCACTTCCGGTTGTATCCGCCATGAGGGACCGGACGCGGGAACTGCATCAGGCGAGAGGCGAAAAAATGGGGAAAAAAGTGCAAAAATCGGGAAAAAGAGGAGGAAAAACGGGAAAAGGAGCCCGGGATCGGAACCGGGGACCCCGAAAATGGGGGAGAAGTGGCGGAAAATGGGGAGAAAGAGGAGAAAAATGGGGGAAAAGAGGCGAGAAATGGGGAAAAGGCCTGAAAATGGCGGAAAAGGGGAAAAAAGGCCAAAAATGGAGAAAAAAGGACAAAAATTGGGGAAAAGGAGCACAAAAATGGGAAAAGGAGCCCAAAATCGGGATCGGGGATGTGCAAAATAGGGGGAAGTGCCAAAAATGGGGAAAAAGCAGAAAAATGGGGGTAAAAATCCCAAAAAATGAGGAAAAAATCCGCAAAATTGGGAAAAATAGACCAAAAAAAATGGAGAAAAAACCCTCAAAAATGGGGAAAAAGAGCACAAAAATGGGAAAAGGAGGCAAAAAATGTGGAAAAGGGGCCAAAAATGGGAAATTTTACCCCAAAATGAAGAAAATGAACCCAAAATTGGGGAACTGGAGGCGAAAAAGGGGGAAAACCGTCCAAGAATGAGGAAGAATTTGGATTTTTTACCCTAAATCCGGAATTTTTTCCCGCCAAATTTTGGATTTTTGGCCCAAATTTTGGATTTTTTTGGCCCAAATCTGAGATTTTTTCCCCCAATTTTCCCTTCCCAGGTCTCGGACTCGGACTCGGAGGGGGAGGGGCCGTGGGGGGAGGGGCGGCTCCTCAGCCCCCAGGACCCCGCCCTGGCCCAGGTGGGTCCCGCCCCTTTTGCATCTCATTTGCATCTCATTTGCATCTCATTTGCATCTCATTTGCATCTTGTTTCCCCTCTCCTGGTTCTGGCGGGGTTCTCTTGTGGTGTTACCGCGATAGAACCGGTCCCTACTGTGATAGAACTGGTTCCTATCGCGATCTGACCCCTTCCTATCGCGATATCCCTGTCCCTATCACGATACGGGGGCGCTGTCGTGATTTAACCCCTTCATATCACGATATAACCAGTCAATATCACATCATAACCCCTTCATATCACGATATAACCCATGGGTATCACGATATAACCTGTCAGTATCACATCATAACCCCTTTATATCGCGATATAACGCCTTCATATTCTGATATAACTCATTGATATCACGATATAAGCCATCGATATCATGATATAACCTGTCCATATCGTGATACGACCAGTCAATATGACATCATAACTCCTTCATATCACGATATAGCCTGTCCATATCGCGATATACCCCATCCATATCATGATATATCGTGCCAGGGGCGCCGTGTCCGCGTGTCCCTGGGGGCACTGGCTCTGTCTGATGCTCTATATCACGATATAACCCATGGATATCCCAATATAACCCATCCATATCACGATATATCACAACAGGGGCGCCATGTCCACGTGTCCCTGGGGGCGCTGTCCCTTTGTAACCCCCTATATCACGATATAACCCATTGATATCGCGATATAACCCATTGATATCACGACAGGGGCGCCGTGTCCGCGCGTCCCTGGGGGCGCTGGCCCTGTGTGATGTTGTATATCACGATATAACCCATTCATATCGCGATATATCCATTGATATCACGACAGGGCCGCCGTGTCCGCGCGTCCCTGGGGGCGCTGGCCCTGAAGGCGGCGGCGCTGGAGCAGCTCCAGGAGAGAGCCCTGGGAACGCCCCTCCCCCCTCCTGGTGAGTTTGGGGGAATTTGGGGAAATTTTGGGCAATTTTGGGGAAATTTTGGAGAGAATTTGGACATTTCTGGGGGAAAATTTGGGAGGATTTGGTGGAATTTTGGGGGGAAAATTTGGGGGAATTTTGGGGCAGTTTGGGGGAAATTTTGGGGGAAATTTTGAGGCATTTTGGGGGAGAATTTTGGATGAATTTGGGCAATTTTGGGACCAATTTTTGGGGAATTTTTGAGGGACTCTTCAGGATTTTGGGGTGAATTTTGGAGGAGAACTTCGGGGAAGTTTTGAGTGAATTTGGGGCATTTTTTGGATGATTTTTTTGGGGAAAATTTGGGGCATTTTGGGGAAAATTCTGGGGGGATTTGGGGAGATTTTAGGACAATTTTGGGGAATTTTGGGAGATTTTTGTGGAAATTCAGGGGAGTTTGGGGGGAGAATTCTGGGGGGGTTTTGGGTGAATTTTGGGAGATTTGGGGAGGAATTTTTGGGGTTTTTTGGGTGAATTTTGGTTGGATTTTTGTGCCAATTTTCAAGGAATTTCTGTGTAAATTTTGGTTGATTTTTTGGGTGAAATTTCCCCATTTTTGGGTCTGCAGAGCTGCAGGAGGAGCTGCAGCAGCTCCGGGACGAGATCCAGGATTTGACCCGGGAGATCCAGGGCGGGCTCAGAGGTAACCCCAAAACACCCCAAAATTACCCCAAAAAATCCCTAAAATTACCCCAAAAAATCCCCAAAATTACCCCAAAAATAACCCCTAAAACACCCCAAAATTACCCCAAAAAATCCCCCAAAATTACCCCAAAAATTGCCCCAAAAATTACCCCAAAAAATCCCCAAAATTACCCCAAAAATAACCCCCAAAAATCCCTAAAATAACCCCAAAAATAACCCAAAAATTACTTCTATAATAACCCCAAATCACCTCAAAATTACCCCAAAAAATCCTTAAAATAACCCCAAAAATAACCCCAAAACCAGCCCCAAAATTGCCCCAAAAATAACCCCAAAATTACCCCAGAAACAACCCCTAAAACAACCCCCAAAACACCCCCAAAATAACCCCTAAAATAACCCTAAAATTACCCCAAAATTACCCCTAAAATAACCCCAAAACACCCCAAAACTAACCCCAAAATAACCCCCAAAATCCCTAAAATAACCCTAAAAATAACCCAAAAATTACTCCTATAACTCCTCAAAATTACCCCAAAAATAACCCCAAAACCCCCCAAAATTACCCTAAAAAATCCCTAAAATAACCCCAAAAATCCCTAAAATAACCCCCAAAATACCCCAAAATTACCCCAAAAATGCCTAAAATTACCCCAAAAATAACCCCTAAAAGACCCCAAAAATATCCCAAAAATCCCTTAAAATTGCCCCAAAATTACTTCCAAAAATCCCCAAAAAATCCCTAAAAATGCCCCAAAAATAACCCCAAAAATGCCCCAGAATTGCCCCAAAAATCCCCATTTTCCCAATTTTTGGGTTTTTCCCAATTTTCCCATTTTCCCCAATTTTTGGGATTTCCCCAATTTTTGGGATTTCCCCAATTTTTGGCTTTTTCCCAATTTTGGGATTTTCCCAATTTTTGGGATTTTCCCAATTTTTGGGTTTTTTTCCCCATTTCCCAGCCCTGGCCCCACCCAAGGAGGACGAGGAGGCCCCGAACTCCATTGGGGCTCGGCTCAGGCGGACCCAGGTCGGGATTTGGGGCAAATTCCGGGGATTTTGGGCAATTTTGGGTTTTTTAGGGAATTTTTGGGGGGAATTTTGGGGACTTTGGGGCAAAATTGGGGAAATTTTGGGGGGAATTTTTGGGAATTTTGGGGGGAATTTTTCAGGGATTTTTTTGGTAAATTTGAGGGAATTTTGGGGGCAATTCCAGGGATTTTTGGGTAAATTTGGGTGAATTTTTAGGGTTTTTTAGGACGGTTTTGAGGGGAAATTCTGGGGTTTTTTGGGGGGATTTTGGGGTGAGTATGGGGGATTTTTGGGAAAATTTGAGGGAATTTTGGGGGAAATTCTGGGGATTTTGGGTGAATTTGGGGAATTTGGGTTTTTTAGGGGATTTTGGGGTGAATTTGTGGAAATTTTGGGGATTTTTCTGGGGCTTTTTGGGGTTTCCTGGATGGGATTTTGGGTGGGTTTGGCTGAATTTGGCCATTCCTGGGTGGATTTTATGGGGATTTTTGGGGATTTTGGCCATTTCTGGGTGGATTTTCCTCATTTTAGGGTCGATTTTTTGGGGGTTTTGGGGGATTTTGGGGTTTTTGGGGTGGCCCTGATGGATTTTGGGGCCCCCTGAGTGGGATTTTGGGTTGATCTGGGTGGATTTTTATCGGGATTTTGGGTTGATCTGGGTGGATTTTCGTGGGGATTTTTGGGGATTTTGGCCATTTCTGGGTGGATTTTCCTCATTCCTGGACGGATTTTTTGGGGGTTTTTTGGGGTTTTGGGTTTTTTGGGGTGGCCCTGACGGATTTTGGGGGTCCCTGAGTGGGATTTTGGGTTAATTTTGGCTGGATTTTTATCGTGATTTTTGGGATTTTGGCCATTCCTGGGTTCATTTTATGGGGATTTTTGGGGATTTTGGCCATTTCTGGGTGGATTTTCCTCATTTTAGGGTCGATTTTTTGGGGGTTTTTGGGGATTTGGGGGTTTTTGGGGTGGCCCTGACCGATTTTGGGGGTTCCTGAGTGGGATTTTGGGTTGATCTGGGTGGATTTTCATGGGGGTTTTTTGGGATTTTGGCCATTTCTGGGTGGATTTTCGTGGGGATTTTGTGGATTTTGGCCATTTCTGGGTGGATTTTGGCCACTCCTGGATGGATTTTTTTGGGGTTTTTTGGCATTTTGGGGTTTTTGGGGTCGCCCTGACCGATTTTGGGGGTTCCTGAGTGGGATTTTGGGTTAATTTTGGCTGCATTTTCATGGGGATTTTTGGGATTTTGGCCATTCCTGGGTTCATTTTTTGGGGGTTTTTGGGGATTTTGGCCATTTCTGGGTGGATTTTCCTCATTTTAGGGTTGATTTTTTGGGGTTTTTTTGGGATTTTGGGGTTTTTGGGGTGGCCCTGACCGATTTTGGGGGTCCCTGAGTGGGATTTTGGGTTGATCTGGGTGGATTTTCATGGGGATTTTGGCCATTCCTGGGCAGATTTTTTTGGGGATTTTTGGGGATTTTGGCCATTTTTGGGTGGATTTTGGCCATTCCTGGACGGATTTTTTTGGGGTTTTTTGGGATTTTGGGGTTTTTGGGGTGGCCCTGACGGATTTTGGGGTTCCCTGAGTGGGATTTTGGGTTGATCTGGGTGGATTTTCATGGGGATTTTGGCCATTCCTGGGTTCATTTTTTGGGGATTTTAGTGGATTTTGGCCATTTCTGGGTGGATTTTCCTCATTCCTGGATGGATTTTTTTGGGGTTTTTTGGCATTTTGGGGTTTTTGGGGTGGCCCTGACCGATTTTGGGGGTTCCTGAGTGGGATTTTGGGTTAATTTTGGCTGGATTTTTATCGGGATTTTGGGGATTTTGGGTTGATCTGGGTGGATTTTTTTTGGGATTTTTGGGGATTTTGGCCATTTCTGGGTGGATTTTGGCCATTCCTGGACGGATTTTTTTGGGTTTTTTGGGATTTTGGGGTCGCCCTGACCGATTTTGGGGCTTCCTGAGTGGGATTTTGGGTTAATTTTGGCTGGATTTTTATCGTGATTTTTGGGATTTTGACCATTCCTGGGTGGATTTTTATGGGGATTTTGTGGATTTTGGCCATTTCTGGGTGGATTTTCCTCATTCCTGGACGGATTTTTTTTGGGTTTTTTGGCATTTTGGGGTTTTTGGGGTGGCCCTGACGGATTTTGGGGGTTCCCACCCCAGCACGGGCTCCTGGCCCAGCAGTTTTGGGGGCTCACGGGGTCCCTCCAGGCCGCCCAGGGCCGCTACCGCCAGCGCAGCCTCCAGAGGCTCCAGAGGCAGCTCCAGATCGGTGAGAACCCAAATTTGGGGGGGCCCCAAAAATTCTGGGGGGGTCCCAAAAATTATTTTGGGGTTTCTGGATCATTTTGGGGGGGTCCTGAAGAATTTCGGGGGTTCTGGAAAATTCTGGGGAGGAGGGAAAAATTTGGGGGCATTTTGGGAAGTTTGGGGGGAGAGCGAAAATTTGGGGTTCCTGAATTTGGGGGAGGTCCCAAAAAATTTGGGGGGGTCCCAAAAAATTTGGGGGGGTCCCAAAAAATTTTAGGGGGGTTGTGAATAATTTTGGGGGGGTTCTGAATAATTTTGGGGCAGTTTGGGCAAAATTTGGGGTTTTTGGAAAGGTTCAGAATGAGGGAAAATGGGAGGGGGGGCCCCAAAACTTTTGGGATCATTTTTGCATTTTCTGGGTCCCATTCCCCAATTTTGGGGTCCCTCGTTCCAATTTTTGGGGTTCCTGAACCAAATTTTGGGGTTTTTTCCTCATTTTTTGGGTCATTTCCCAATTTTGGGGTCTTTTCCAATTTTTGGGGTCATTTCCCTCATTTTTGGGGTCTCTGATCACAATTTTGGGTTTTTTTCCTCATTTTTGGGATCATTTCCTCATTTTTGGGGCCATTTCCTCATTTTTGGGGTTCCTGAACCAAATTTTGGGGTTTTGTCCTCATTTTTGGGGTAATTTCCCAATTTTGGGGGTTTTCCCCTCATTTTTGGGGTTTTTTTCCTCATTTTTGGGGCCATTTTCCTCATTTTTGGGTCAAATTCCCCATTTTTGAGTCAAATTCCCCATTTTTGAGTCAAATTCCCAATTTTGGGCTTTCTGGGCCCGTTTTTTGTCATTTTTCCCGATTTTGGGGTTTCTGGGCCCGATTTTGGGGCGATTTTCCCGATTTTGGGGTTTCTGGGCCTGGTTTTGGGGCGATTTTCCCAATTTTGGGGTTTTTGGGCCCAGTTTTTGTCATTTTTCCCGATTTTGGGGTTTCTGGGCCTGGTTTTTGGGCAATTTTTCTGATTTTGGGTCAAATTCCCAATTTTGGGGTTTCTGGGCCCGGTTTTGGGGTGATTTTCCCAATTTTGGGGCGATTTTCCCAATTTTGGGGTTTCTGGGCCCAGTTTTGGGGCAATTTTCCCAATTTTTGGGCGATTTTCCCGATTTTGGGGTTTCTGGCCCCGTTTTTTTTAAAATTTTCCTGATTTTGGGGTTTCTGGGCCCGATTTTGGGGTTTCTGGGCCGGTTTTTTGTAGTTTTTCCCAATTTTGGGGTTTCTGGGCCGGTTTTTTGTCGTTTTTCCCAATTTTGGGGTTTCTGGGCCCGTTTTTTGTCATTTTTCCCAATTTTGGGGTTTCTGGGCCCGGTTTTTTGTAAATTTTCCCAATTTTGGGGTTTCTGGCCCCGTTTTTTTGTCGTTTTTCCCAATTTTGGGGTTTCTGGCCCCGTTTTTTTGTCGTTTTTTCCCGATTTTGGGGTTTCTGGCCCCGTTTTTTTGTCGTTTTTCCCATTTTTGGCTGAATTGTCCCCGTTTTGGCGCAGCCGGGCGCCCGCCCCCGTCGCAGGAGGAGCTGGAGGCGATGCTGGAGCCGGGCCAGAGCCGCGTCTTCGTCAGCCACGTCCGTTTGGGGCCAGAAACCGCAAATTCGGGGCTTCCGGGGCAAAAATCGGCATTTTCGGCATTTCGGGGGGGTTTGGGGGAATTTTGGGGGTTTTGGGGAGGGTCCCAGGGGGATTTTGGGGTTGATTTTGGGGATCTTGGGGCAAAATTTTTGGGTTTTTTTGGGGTGAAATTTGGGGATTTTTGGGCTTTTTTTTGGTTTTTGAGGGAATTTTGAGTTTTTGGGGGGAATTTTGGGGTTTTTGGGGGGGATTTGGGGAGGGTCCCAAGGGGATTTTGGGGATCTTGGGGCAAAATTTTGGGGTTTTTTTGGGGGGCAAAATTTGGGGATTTTGGGGCTTTTTTTGTTTTGTTTTTGGGGGATTTTTGGGGTTTTTGGGGAGGATTTTGGGGAGGGTCCCAGGGGGATTTTGGGGTTGATGTTGGGGATCTTGGGGCAAAATGTTTTGGGGGTTTTTTGGGGCAAAATTAGGGGATTTTGGGGGATTTTGGGGGATTTTGGGTGATTTTTAGGGTTAATTTTGGGGGATTTTTTGGGTTTTGGGCTGGAAATTTTGGGGGTTTTTTAGCAGCACTTGGGATTTTTCTTCCCCTCTCGGGCTCCGCTGATTTTTGGGTGAAATTCCCGCCAATTTTTGGGTGAAATTCCCATTGATTTTTGTGTTAAATTCCCATTTTTTTGGGGTGCAATTCCCGCTGATTTTGGGGTGCAATTCCCGCTGATTTTGGCTTCAATTCCCGCTGATTTTTTGGGTTAAATTCCCATTTTTTTGGGTGCAATTCCCGCTGATTTTTGGGTGCAATTCCCGCCGATTTTTGGGTGAAATTCCCGCTGATTTTGGGTGCAATTCCCGCTGATTTTCTGGGTTAAATTCCCATTTTTTGGGGGTGAAATTCCCATTGATTTTTGGGTTAAATTCCCATTTATGTTGGGGTGCAATTCCCGCTGATTTTTGGGTTAAATTCCCATTTTTTTGGGGTGAAATTCCCATTTATTTTGGGGTGCAATTCCCGCTGATTTTTGGCTTCAATTCCCGCCGATTTTTGGGTGAAATTCCCACATTTTCAGGTCCTTCCCCCGCTGTCCGCGCGGGCCCTGGACGAGGCCGGGCAGCGGCACCGGGAGCTGCAGCGCCTGGAGCGGGGCCTGAGGGAGCTGGGGGAGCTCTTCCAGCTCCTGGGCAGCACCGTCGAGGCCCAGGTTGGGACTGGGAGGAGAAAATTCGGTGGTTTTGGGTGAAAAAACGGCGATTTTAGCTCAAAAAATAGGGATTTTACGGCTAAAAATGTGAATTTTGGGGGTAGAAATGGGACTGGGATGGATTGGTTTGTACTGGTTTATACTGGTTTATACTGCGAGGGACTGGGAGGAGAAAGTTTGGTGGTTTTGGGTGAAAAAATGGCAATTTTAGGTCAAAAAATGACGATTTTATGGCGAAAAACGCGAATTTTAGGACAAAATTGGTGATTATGGGGTAGAAATGGGACTGGTTTGTACTGGTTTGTACTGGTTTGTACTGGGAGGGACTGAGAGGGGGCTGGGGTGAACTGGGAGGAGAAAATTCAGTGGTTTTGGGTGAAAAAAACGGCGATTTTAGGTCAAAAAAACGTCAATTTTACGGCAAAAATGGCGATTTTGGGGTAGGAAACGGAGATTTTGGGGGTGAAAATGGGACTGGTTTGTACTGGTTTATACTGGGAGGGACTGGGGTGGAACTGGGAGGGACTGGGATGAGCTGAGAGGAAAAACCCGCGGATTTTGGGTGAAGAAATGGCGATTTTAGGGCCAAAAATGCTTTATACTGGTTTGTACTGGTTCATACTGGTTCATACTGGTTCGTACTGGTTTGTACTGGTGCAGGGTGACGTCATCGACCGCATCGAGCTGCAGGTGCAGCACTCGGGGGCGCACCTGGAAAAGGGGCGGGGCCACCTGCAGGGGGCGGGGCAACGGCAGAAGGCGGCCAGACGGGTAAATGGGAGTTTGTACTGCTTTGTACTGGGAGGGACTGGGAGGGACTGGGAATGGACTGGGAGGGACTGGGACAAACTGGGAGGGACTGGGAGGGGTAAAAAGGGGAACTGGTTTGTACTGGGAGTTACTGGGATGGATTGGTTTGTACTGGGAGGCGTTTGGGAGTTACTGGTTTGTACTGGGCCTTACTGGGAGCAGGCCCCAAACTCCCAGACCAGGCCCAGCCTGCTCCAAACCGCTTTAAACCGCTTTAAACAGCTCCAAACTGGTTTGTACTGGTCCGGACTGGTTTGTACTGCCCCAAACTGGTCCGTACTGGTTCATACTGGTTTATACTGGTTTATACTGGTCCGCAGAAGCGCATTGCCCTCGCCGCCTGCGCCTCGGTCGCCATCTTGGTCCTGGTCGCCATAGTGGCCGCCTCAGTGGCTTCCGGGTAGCTCCGAGCCCCTCCCATTGGCTGCGGCGGCTGCCAATCGACGTAAACCCCACCCTCCGCCGCCTCCCATTGGCTGGGGGTGACATCGCGGCGCCGGGAGGAGAAGCCCGCCCTGCTCGGCGGTGATTGGGCGGCGGCGGTGTCAGTCAAGCGGCGCGCGGTTTTTATTGGTTGGTGGTGATGCAATGGTGGTGGCGGGGGGAGCTCCGCCCCGCGGCGGTTTCTATTGGCTGGTGGTGACGTCACCGGCGAGTAAAGCACTTTTCAGCCCAAAAACGGCCCAAAAAAGCCCAAAAAATAAAAAAAAAAATTCCAAAGAAACAAAAGCAGGTGAGAATTGTGTCACAAAACCCCAAAATCCAATAAAAACCCCGCGGGTTTCAGCCAAAAAAAGCCAAAATTCAGAAAAAAGCAACACCAAAAAATGGAAAAGTGATGAAATGGACCCAAAATTTTGGGTTTTTTTCACAATTTTCACCCCTCGAGTTCAGTTGTTCACAAAAGTCCCAAATTTGTAAAGATTTTCACAAATGCTGGAGCCCAGAGGGTCCGAAATTCACTGAATTCTCCCAAAATGCCCCCAAAATCCCGAAAAATGCAAAAAAAGTCATCCAAAAATCTCAAAATCCCCGAAAATTTAAAAAATAAAAATCCTCAAAAATCTCCCAAAATTCTTTCAAAATCTCCCCAAATTCCTTCCCAAAATCTCCCATATTCCCCAAAAATAAATTAATAAAAAAATTCCATGAGTTCCTTCCAAAAATCCCCAAATTCCCAAAATTTCCAAGCCCCCCCAAATTCCCTCAAAAAGCTCCCAATATCTCCCCAAAATCCAAAAAAAAAGCCAAAAATCTCCCCAAAATCCCTCAAGAAATCTCCAAATTCCCCCTCAAAATCCTGAAAATGAAATAAAATTTAAAAATTAAAAAAAAAAAAAAACAAAAATTCAAAAAAAATCCCCAAAATTTCCCCCAAGAATCCCCCAAAAAATGCCCTTAAAATTCCCCAAAAATCCCTGAAAAATCCCGGAAAATTAAAATAAAAAATCCCCCAAAATCCCCAAAAAAAATTCACCAAAAATCACGAAAAAAAATCTCAAAAAATCCCCCCAAAAATTCCTTTAAAAATCCCCAAAAATCCCTTTAAAAATCCCCAAAAAATTCCTTTAAAAGTTCCCCAAAAAATTCTTAAAAAATCCCCCAAAAATTCCTTTAAAAATCCCCAAAAAATTTCTTTAAAAATCCCCCAAAAATTCCTTTAAAAATCCCAAAAAATCCCTTTAAAAATCCCCAAAAAATCCCTTTAAAAATCCCCAAAAATTCCTTTAAAAATCCCCAAAAATCCCCCAAAAATTCCTTTAAAAATCCCTAAAAATTTTAAAATCCCCCAAAATCTGCAAAAGTCCCCGAATTCCCCCCAAAATCCCCGAATTCCCGCCAAAATCCGGCCCCAAATCTCCGAGTTTTGCCCCCAAATTTTCCCCCTCCCTTTGCCAGGGGGCGGGGCCCGAATGAAGGGGCGGGGCTTGGCGGGAAGGGGGCGTGGTTTAAAGAGAAAGGGGCGTGGCCTGAGCCACATCCGGCCCCGCCCCCTTCGCCCCCCGAGCAGAACCTGAGGGGACCCGAGGATGGTGAGGGGGGAATTGGGGCAAAACTGGGGGATTTTGGGAAAATCTGGGGGAGTTTCAATATTTTGGGGGAAATTTGGGGAATTTGGGAATTTTGGGGGAGTTTGGGGAATTTTGGAGGATTTTGGGGGGAATTTGAGGGAAATTTGGGGGGGATTTTGGGATATTTGAGGGGGAAATTTGGGGGAAAATTTGGGCGAGTTTGGGAAAATTCGGGGGAATTTGGGGAAGATTTGGGGGAGATTTTGGGGGGGAATTTGGGGGAATTTTGGGACATTTAGGGGAAAATTTGGGGAGTTTTGAATATTTTGGGAGGAGTTTGGGGGAAATTTGGGGAATTTTGAAGGATTTTGGGGGAGAATTTTGGGGAAAAATTTGGGCGAGTTTGGGAAAATTCGGGGGAATTTGGGGAAGATTTGGGGGAGATTTTGGGGGGGAATTTGGGGGAATTTTGGGACATTTAGGGGAAAATTTGGGGAGTTTTGAATATTTTGGGAGGAGTTTGGGGGAAATTTGGGGAATTTTGAAGGATTTTGGGGGAGAATTTTGGGGAAAAATTTGGGCAAGTTTGGGAAAATTCGGGGGAATTTGGGGAGGATTTGGAGGAGATTTTGGGGAGGGAATTTTGGGACATTTAGGAAAAATTTTGGGGGAAAATTTGGGGGAAAATTTGGGGAGTTTGGGGGGAATTTTGGGATATTTTGGGGAAAAATTTGCGGGAGTTTGGGAAAATTTGGGGAGGATTTGGAGGAGATTTTGGGAGATTTGGGGGGGGATTTTGGGACATTTAGGGAAAATTTTGGGGGAAAATTTGGGGAGTTTTGGATATTTTGGGGGGAGTTTTGGGGGGGAATTTTAGGGATATTTGAGAGGGAAATTTGGGATGTTTTGGGGGAAAATTTGGGGAGGATTTGGAGGAGATTTTGGGGGGAATTTGGGGACATTTAGGGAAAATTTTGAGGGGGAAATTGGGGGGAAATTTGGGGAATTTTGGGGGGAATTTGGGGGGAATTTTGGGACATTTAGGGAAAATTTTGGGGGGAAAATCTTGGGGATTTAAGGGATTTTTGGGACGGATTTGGGGGAGATTTGGGACATTTTGGGGGATTTTGAGTGAATTTTGGGGAATTCGGGGGTTTTAGGGACATTTTTGGGATTTTTGTGGGAATTTTTGGGGGATTTTGGGTAAATTTGGGGGGGGGGGGTTGGGGGGAGATCCGGGGAATTTTGGGGTGAAAATTCGGGATTTTTTTCTGAGCGTTTTTTGGGGGGGATTTTGGGTCCATTTTGGGTCCATTTTGGGCCATTTTGGTGCCGCCCCTCCCCCCTCCCCCCCCCGCAGAGGATGTGGCCGGGGGGGGGAGGGGCGGGGACACCTCGGGGACATTTTGGGGGTGACACCGGAAGGGGGGGGAGGGGAGGTGACAACGGGGGGGGGGGGGAGGGGCGGGGCCACCCAAAAATGGCCAAAAACGGCCAAAAATGGCCAAAAATGACCCCGAACCCCCCTAAAATCACCTTAAATGTCCCAAAATTGTCCCCAAATTGTCACTGAATGGCCCCAAATAGGCCCCAAATCCCCCCAAAATGTCCCCAAATGCCCCAAATGTCCCCAAGTCCCCCAAAATCTCCCCAAAAATTCCAAATTCGTCCCCAAAATGGCCCCCAAATGCCCCAAACGTCCCCAAAATGCCCCAAACTCTCCCCAATTTATCCCCAAAATGGCCCAAAATCCCCAATTTTTCCCCAAAATGCCCCAAATGGCCCAAACATCCCCGATTTGTCCCCAAAATGCCCTAAAGTCCCCGATTTTTCCCCAAACCCCCCAAAAGTCCCCAAAATGCCCCAAACGTCCCCAAAATGCCCCAATTTCCCCTAAAATGCCCCAAACGTCCCCCATTTTTCCCCAAAATGCCCCAAACTGTCCCCAAAATGCCCCAAATTGTCCCCAAAATGCCCCAATCCCCCCAAATTGTCCCCAAAATGCCCCAAACGTCCCCAAAATGCCCCAAACGTCCCTGATTTGTCCCCAAAATGCCCCAAACGTCCCCGAAATGCCCCAAAATGCCCCAAACATCCCTGATTTGTCCCCAAAATGCCCAAATTGTCCCCAAAATGCCCCAATTTCCCCTAAAATGCCCCAAACGTCCCCGATTTTTCCCCAAAATGCCCCAAAGTCCCTGATTTGTCCCCAAAATGCCCCAAAGTCCCTGATTTTTCCCCAATTCCCCCCAAACTGTCCCCAAAATGCCCCAAAATGCCCCAAATCCCCCCCAAAATGCCCCAAATGTCCCCAAAATGCCCCAAATCCCCCCAAAGTCCCCGATTTGTCCCCAAAATGCCCCGAAATGCCCCAATCCCCCCCAAAATGCCCCAATTTCCCCTAAAATGCCCCAAACGTCCCTGATTTTTCCCCAAAATGCCCAAATTTCCCCGAAATGCCCCAAACATCCCTGAGTTGTCCCCGAAATGCCCCGAAATGCCCAAATTGTCCCCAAAATGCCCCAAACTGTCCCCAAAATGCCCCAATCCCCCCAAATTGTCCCCAAATTGACCCAAACGTCCCCCAAATGCCCTTGACGTCCCTGATTTGTCCCCAAAATGCCCCAAACGTCCCCGATTTTTCCCCAAAATGCCCCAATCCCCCCCAAAATGCCCCAAAATGCCCCAAATCCCCCCCAAAATGCCCCAAAATGCCCAAATCCCCCCCCGAAATTCCCCAAAATGCCCCAAATTCCCCCCAATTTCTCTCCCCCCCCCAGGTGCCGCTGCCCCTCCCCCTCCTGGCCCTGCTGGCGGCCACGCCCGGCCCCGCCCGCCCCTCCCCCCCCGAGTGCCACCACGCCCGCGGCTCCGCCTGCGCCCGCGCCAGCCCCGCCCCCGGCATGGCCGCCCTGGGCCGCGGCTTCGACGCCACCACCATGGAGATGGCACCGGGGAGGGTCCTGGAGATCCACGGGGACACCCACGGGGACACCTGGGATGGCACCTGGGACACCTGGGACACCCACGGGGACACCTGGGATGGCACCAATGGGGACACCTGGGGGGACACCTGGGACACCTGGGATGGCACCAACGGGGACATCAATGGGGACACCTGGGACACCAATGGGGACATCAATGGGGACATCGATGGGGACACCTGGGATGGAACCAATGGGGACACCTGGAGTGGTGGCCATGATGGTCATGGTGGTCATGGAGGCCTTGGTGGTCATGGAGGTCATGGCGGTCATGGTGGCCTTGATGGTCATGGTGACCATGGAGGCCTTGATGGTCATGGAGGTCATGGTGACAATGGAGGTCATGGAGGTCATGGTGGCCATGGTGACAATGGTGGCCATGGTGACCATGGAGGTCAAGGAGGTCATGGTGGCCATGGAGGTCATGGAAGTCATGGACGTCATGGTGAAAATGGTGGCCTTGATGGTCATGGAGGTCATGGTGGCCATGGTGGTCAAGGAGGCCATGGTGACAATGGAGGTCATGGAAATCATGGAAGTCATGGTGGCCATGGTGACAATGGTGGCCATGGTGGTCATGGTGGCCTTGATGGTCATGGAAGTCATGGTGGTCATGGAGGTCATGGAGGTCATGGAGGTCATGGTGGCCATGGAGGTCAAGGAGGTCATGGAGGCCATGGTGGCCATGGTGGCCACGGAGGTGACAGTGGTGTCCCCAAGGGTGTCCATGATGTCCCCAGGGGTGTCCCCAAGGACAGTGACCCCAAAGGTGACCCCAAGGACAGTGACCCCAGTGCTGTCCCCTTGTCCCCCCGCCGTCATGGCCGCCGCTGCCTGCTGTGTCCCTCGGCCCTGCACTCGCTGTCCCCTCTCCGCGTCCCCGCCTCCATCGGGGGCTGGCGCTCCGGCCGCCGCTGCCGCCGCCAATCCCGGGTGGCCGTGGGGGCGTCGGCCGTGGGCGCGGCCGTGACGTCGTCGGTGACCAAGGGGTGGAGCTTCGGGGTCACGTGGGGCAGGGGGCGTGGCCCCGCGGGGGCGCTGGTGGAGGGGTCGCAGTCGCGGGTGGCGCAGGAGGGGCTGCGGTGGCAGCGGCAGGACCGGAGCGCCCTCAGCTGGCAGCAGCTGGAGTGCGTCTTCTACTGGTGAGGAGGGAATGGTGGGAATGGCAATGGGGCCTTCGGCCTCAACGCCTGCTGCGTTGTCATCGTCGTCATCGTCATTGTCATCGTCATCGTCATCATTGTCATCGTCATCGTCGTCTTCGTCTTCTTTGTGTTCTTGTTCATGGTGTTCATGTGCGTCTTCTACTGGTGAGGAGGGAACAATGGCGGGAACGGGAACGGGGCCTTCGGCCTCAACGCCTGCTGCGTCATTGTCATCATCGTCATCGTCGTCTTCGTCATCTTTGTGTTCTTGTTCATGGTGTTCATGTGCGTCTTCTACTGGTGAGGAGGAAACAATGGTGGGAATGGCAATGGGGCCTTCGGCCTCAACACCTGCTGTGTCATTGTCATCATCGTCATCGTCATCGTCATTGTCATCTTCATCTTCGTCTTTGTCTTCATCTTTGTGTTCTTCATCTTCGTGTTCTTGTTCATGGTGTTCGTCTTCATCTTCATCTTCCTTATCTTCCTTGGCTTCATCATTGTCTTCTTCATCTTTGTGTTCTTGTTCATGGTGTTCATGTGCGTCTTCTACTGGTGAGGAGGGAACAATGGCGGGAACGACGGGGCCTTCGGCCTCAATGCCTGCTGTGTCATTGTCATCGTCATCATTGTCATCGTCATCGTCATCATTGTCTTCATTGTCATCATCATCTTCATCTTCGTCTTTGTCTTCCTTGGCTTCATCTTTGTGTTCTTCTTCTTCATGTTCTTGTTCATGGTCTTCGTGTTCATCTTCATCTTCATCTTCCTTGGCTTTGTCTTCACCTTCATCTTCATCTTCATCCTCATCTCCTCATCTTCAGCTTCATCTTTGTCTTCATCTTCATCTTCATCCTCATCTTTGTCTTTGTCTTCCTTGGCTTCGTCTTTGTGTTCTTCATCTTCGTGTTCTTGTTCGTGGTCTTCGGGTTCGTCTTCTACTGGTGAGGAGGGAATGGTGGGAATGACGGGGCCTTCGGCCTCGCCACCTGCTGCGTCATTGTCATCGTCATCGTCATCGTCATCGTCGTCTTCGTCTTTGTGTTCTTGTTCATGGTGTTCATGTGCGTCTTCTACTGGTGAGGAGGGAATGGTGGGAATGACGGGGCCTTCGGCCTCAACGCCTGCTGCATTGTCATCGTCATCGTCATCATCGTCATCTTCATCTTTGTGTTTGTCTTCATCTTCCTTGGCTTTGTCTTTGTGTTCTTCATCTTCGTGTTCTTGTTCATGGTGTTCATGTGCGTCTTCTACTGGTGAGGAGGGAATGGTGGGAATGGCAATGGGGCCTTCGGCCTCAACGCCTGCTGTGTCATTGTCATCATCGTCATTGTCATCGTCATCGTCATCTTTGTCTTCATCTTCATGTTCTTGTTCATGGTGTTCGTGTGCGTCTTCTACTGGTGAGGAGGGAATAATGGTGGGAACGACAGGGCCTTCGGCCTCGCCACCTGCTGCGTCATTGTCATTGTCATTGTCATCGTCATCATCATCATCATCATCTTCATCATCGTCTTTGTCATCCTTGGCTTCATCTTTGTCTTCTTCGTGTTCTTGTTCATGGTGTTCATGTGCGTCTTCTACTGGTGAGGAGGGAATGGTGGGAATGGCAATGGGGCCTTCGGCCTCGCCGCCTGCTGTGTCAGCATCATCATCGTCGTCATCATCATCGTCATCTTCGTCTTCGTCTTCCTTGGCTTCGTCTTTGTGTTCTTCATCTTCGTGTTCTTGTTCATGGTGTTCATCTTCATCTCCTCATCTTCATCCTGAAATCCTCTCCTCCCCCACCAAAGTGACCATTCCCAAAGTGACCATTCCCAAAGTGACCACTCCCACACTGACCACTCCCAAACTGACCACTCCCCCCAAAGTGACCACTCCCCACTGACCACTTGAAAGTGACCATTCCCAAACTGACCACTCCCCCCAAACTGACCACTCCCCACTGACCACTCCCCACTGACCACTCCCCCCAAACTGACCACTCAGAAAGTGACCATTCCCCACCAAACTGACCACTCCCCCCAAAGTGACCACTCCCCACTGACCATTCCCCGACTGACCCCTCCCAAAACAACCCCTCCCCACTGACCACTCCCACACTGACCATTCCCAAACTGACCACTCCCAAACTGACCATTCCCAAACTGACCACTCCCAAACTGACCACTCCCCCCAAACTGACCCCTCCCCACTGACCCCTCCCACCCTGCCCACTCCCCCCAAAGTGACCACTCCCCACTGTCCACTCCCACACTGACCATTCCCCACTGACCACTCCCAAAGTGACCATTCCACACTGACCATTCCACACTGACCATTCCCAGAGTGACCACTCCCAAACTGACCACTCCCCACTGACCCCTCCCCCCAAACTGACCACTGACCACTCTCCCCTCCCCCCCCAGGACCTGGCTGGACCCCACCACCGCCCGCCCCTCCCCCTCCTTCCTGCGTGCCGTCCGGTCCCTCCCTCCTCTCTTCTCTCCGGCCACGGCCGCGCCCTACGCCGAGCTCGTGTCCACCTGGGGCACCCACGCCGTGCGGTCAGCGCGCCTGGGCGGCCGCCTCCGGACACTGACCGCCGTCCGGCTCTGCCGCGCCGCCATGGCCGGAGTGGGCGCCCAGGAGGCGTCCGACTGCCTGCGGGCCGAGGTGACCTTCGGAGGGGTCGGCGCGGCCGGAGCGGCCGCCTGCCGGACGTCCGGCGCGGCCACGGAGGGCAACGTGAGCTTCGGCGAGTTCTTCGGCCAGCGGCTGCTGGAGGTGGACGGAGGCGTTGACCGCGACGGCGACCTGGCCTTCGGGCGGCCGGAGGATTTCGGCCGCTGGCTGCGGAGCGTCCCCGAGGCTCCGGCCATGGTGGAGGCCGACCTGTGGCCGCTCCACGCCCTCGTGCCGGCCGCTGACCCCCGGCGGCGGTCACTGCGCGCGGCCATCCGGAGCTACGCGGCGGCCAAAGCGCTGAGGGTCAACTGCAGCTGCGCGGCGCAAGGACAGAGTGGACAGAGGGGTCAGTGGGGGCAGGGGGGTCAGTGGCTGGACAGAGGGGGCAGGGGGCAGCAGGGTGAGGGGTCAGTGGTCAGTGAGTGGTCAGCAGGGTCAGGGGTCAGCAGGATGAGTGGACAGGGGTCAGTGAGTGGTGAGCAGGGTGAGTGGGCAGCAGGGGCAGTGGGCAGTGGTCAGCAGGGTCAGTGGTCAGCAGGGTCAGGGGTCAGCAGGGTGAGTGGTCAGTGCAGTGGTCAGTGGGCAGTGGTCAGTGGTCAGCGGGGTCAGTGGTCAGCGGGGTCAGTGGGCAGTGGGCAGTGGTCATTGGTCAGCAGGGTCAGTGAGTGGTCAGTGGGCAGCAGGGTCAGTGGTCAGTGGTCACTGGTCAGTGGTCAGTGGTCAGCAGGGTCAGTGGTCAGTAAGTGGTCAGTGAGTGGTCAGCAGGGTTAGTGGGCAATGGTCAGTGGTCAGTGGGGTGAGTGGTCAGCAGGGTGAGTGGGCAGTGGTCAGTGCAGTGGTGAGTGGTCAGCAGGGTCAGGGGTCAGTGGTCAGGGTCAGTGGTCAGTGGTCAGCAGGGGCAGTGCAGTGGGGTCAGTGGTCAATGGTCAGTGAGTGGTCAGCAGGGTCAGTGGTCACTGATCAGGGGTCAGGGGTCAGTGGTCAGCAGGGTGAGTGGGCAGCAGGGTCAGGGGTCAGTGGTCAGTGCAGTGGTCAGCAAGGTCAGTGAAGTGGTCAGGGGTCAGCAGAGTCAGTGGTCAGTGGTCAGTGGTCAGTGGGGTGAGTGGACTGGTCATTCTGCTCAGCAGCGTGGGCAGTGGGACGGTCAAGAGCCAATGACCACCATGATGACCACCCCAATGACCAATGGCCACTCCACTGACCACCACAATGACCACACCAATGACCTCTAAGATGACCTTTCCAATGACCACCTGGATGACCACAGCACTGACCAATGACCACCACAATGACCACACCAATGACCACTGACCACTCCAATGGCCACTCCACTGGCCACTGACCATCCTGTTGATCTTCCAGGTGACCGCCTGAGTGACCGCCCGAGTGACCCCCTGAGTGACCCCCTGAGTGACCCCCTGAGTGACCACCCGTGCCACTGCCCGTGCTCGGCCAGGCCCCTCCCCGTGGGCGGCTCCCCGTGCTGCCCCGCCCACCGCGGCCTGGCCCACCTGTCCGTGCAGGTACTGACCACAGCAATGACCGCTGACCAATGACCACTGCAGTGACCACTGACCAATGACCAATGACCAATGAGCACTGACCAATGAGCACCACGGCCTGGCCCACCTGTCCGTGCAGGTACTGACCACAGCAATGACCGCTGACCAATGACCAATGACCACTGACCACTGAGCACTGCAGTGACCACTGACCATTGATCACTGACCACCACGGCCTGGCCCACCTGTCCGTGCAGGTACTGACCACAGGAATAACCACTGACCAATGACCAATGACCACTGCCCACTGCCCACTGACCGTTGACCGCTGACCAATGACCACTGACCATTGACTGCTGACTGCTGACCATTGACCACTGACCCCTGCCCAATGCCCAGTGCCCACTGACCGTTGACCACATCAATGCCCACTGACTGCTGTCGTGTCCGTGCAGGTGCTGACCATTGACCACTGACCATTGCCCACTGACCACTGACCCCTGCCCACTGACCCCATCACTGACCCCTGACCCCCCCCCGTGTCCACGCAGGTGCTGACCATTGACCACTGCACTAATGACCACTGACCACTGCCCACTGCCCACTGCATTGACCACTGCCCCCATCACTGACCCCTGACCCCGCCCCGTGTCCGCGCAGGTGCTGACCATTGACCACTGACCCCTGCCCAATGCCCACTGCCCACTGCCCACTGACCACTGACCACTGCCCACTGCCCACTGACCGCTGCCGTGGGCAGGCAGGTGCTGACCATTGACCACTGACCACTGACCCCTGCCCAATGACCCCTGCCCACTGACCACAGCAATGACCACAGCAATGACCACCTGTCTGTGCAGGTACTGACCATTGACCACTGACCATTGACCACTCCCCACTGACCCCATCACTGCCCCCTGCCCCCTGACCCCTGCCCCGTGTCCGTGCAGGTGCTGACTATTGACCACTGACCCCATCCCTGACCCCTGACCCCTGACCCCGCCCGGTGTCCACGCAGGTGCTGACCATTGACCACTGACCATTGACCACTGACCCCTGCCCCCTGCCCCCTGCCCCCTGACCCCCGCCCGGTGTCCGCACAGGTGCTGGGCGGCCGCGGCTGGCGCGGTGACCTCCTGACCGCCACGGACGCCTACGTCCGCGCCTCCTTCGGCGGCCGCAGCGCCCGCACGGCCACGGCCTGGAACGCGGAGCGGCCGCACTGGGGGCAGCGCCTGGACCTGGGCGCGGTCACTCTGCGGCCGCAGGCGCACCTGGAGCTGCAGGTGTGGGACGAGGACCACGGCTGGGACGACGACCACCTGGGCACCTGCCGCTGGCCGCTGGCGGCCGGACGCTGGCCGGAGAGCTCGTGTTTCCCCGGGGGTGGACGGCTGGACTTCAGAGTGACCGCTCGCTGCGGGCCCGCCCTGGCCGGGCCGCTCTGCCACGATTACCGCCCGGCCACGCCCATGGGCGGGGCTGGAGTGGTGGGAGGGGCTCCGTGGCCGCCCGAGGGAGGTGATTGGGCGAGGTTGGTGGGGGAGGAGGAGGAGGAGGAGGAGGAGGAGGAGGAGGAAGGGGTGGGGTTTGTGCACAGGTTCTTTGAGGTTCCGGAAGGTTCCGAGGGAGGGGTTGGGGGAAAAAGGGCCAAGTTTGGGGCAAAAAGGGACCAGTTTGGGGAAAAAAGGGCCGGGTTTGGGGAAAAAAGGGACCAGTTTGGGGGAAAAAGGGCCGGGTTTGGGGGAAAAAGGGACCAGTTTGGGGGAAAAAGGGACCAGTTTGGGGAAAAAAGGGACCAGTTTGGGGAAAAAAGGGACGAGTTTGGGGGAAAAAGGGCTGAGTTTGGGGGAAAAAGGGCCAAGTTTGGGGAAAAAAGGGCCCAGTTTGAGGGGGATGATGATGATGAAGATGAAGGCACCGAAAAAGCCAAATCTGACCCAAATTTGGGGTCTCCAGAACGCCAGAAATCCTCCCAGTTTGGCCCAGTTGGGTCCCAGTTTGGGGAAAAAAGGGACCAGTTTGGGGGGGATGAAGATGATGGAGATGAAAGCACCAAAAAAGGCAAATTTGGGCCATTTTGGGAAGGTCCCGAAGATGATCCCGAAAATCCCAAACTTCACCCAAATTTGGGGTCTCAGGAAGGACAAAAACGGTCCCAGTTTGGCCCAGTTGGGTCCCAGTTTGAGGGGGATGAAGATGATGAAGATGAAGGCACCAAAAAAGGCAAAAATCCCGAATTTGGCCCGTTTTGGGATGGTCCCAAGGATGACCCCAAAAATCCCAAATCTGACCCAAATTTGGGGTCTCCAGAAGGACAAAAACGGTCCCAGTTTGGGGAAAAAAGGGCCCAGTTTGGCCCAGTTTGGTCCCAGTTTGAGGAGGAGGAAGATGATGAAGACGAAGGCACCAAAAAACCCAAATTTGGGCCATTTTGGGAAGGTCCAAAAAGGGGTTTTTGGAAGAACACCAAAAACCCCAAATCTGACCCAAATTTGGGGTCTCAGGAAGGACAGAAACGGTCCCAGTTTGGCCCAGTTTGGTCCCAGTTTGGCCCAGTTTGGTCCCAGTTTGGGGAGGACGAAGATGATGAAGACGAAGGCACCAAAAAACCCAAATTCGGCCGATTTCGGGAGGTTCCAGAGGGTCCCAAAAAGGTTTTTTGGGTCGACCCCAAAATCCCCGAATCCGCCCCGATTTGGGGCCCTGGGAAACCCCAAAATCCCTCCCAGTTTGGCCCAGTTTGGTCCCAGTTCGGTGACGATGATGATGATGATGATGAGGATGAAGAAATCAGCGACGCCGAATTTCAGCGGCTTTGGGGCCTTGCTGAGGAAAACCCCGAAAATCCCGAATCTGACCCAATTTGGGGCTCCCCAAAAGCCCCAGAACCCGCCCAGTTTGGCCCAGTTTGGCCCCAGTTGGGTGAGGAGGATGAGGATGGGACGAAGGCCCCAAAAAACCCCAAATTCGGCCGATCCTGGGAGGTCCCCGAGGGTCCCGAAAACGCCTGAATCCGACCCAAATTTGGGGCTCCCAAAAAGCCCCAAAAAGCCCCAAAATCCGCCCAGTTTGGCCCAGTTTGGCCCCAGTTTGGTGACGATGATGATGACGATGACGATGAAGGCTCCGAATTTGGGGCCTTGTCCCAAAATTTGGGGAGGGGGAGGGGAATAAAGGAATGAGCAGCAGAGCCTGGACTGGTCTGGACTGGTTTGGACTGGGAGGGGAATTTTGGGGGAGTTTTGGGGAATTTTGGGATTTTGGGGGATTTTTTGGGGATTTTTTTTTTTTATTTTTTGTGGGTTTTTTTGGGGGATTTTTGGAGATTTTTGGGGATTTTTTGGGGGGATTTTTGGGATTTTTTTTTTTTATTTTTTGGGATTTTTTGGGGATTTTCAGGGAGATTTTTTGGGATTTTTTTTATTTTTTGGGGATTTTTTTGGATTTTGGGGGATTTGGGGGGATTTTTTGGGGGAATTTTTTGGGGATTTTTTTGGGATTTTTTTGGGGATTTTTTTGATGAATTTTTTTGGATTTTCAGGGGGATTTTTTTGGGGGGGAATTTTTGGGATTTTTTGGGGGATTTTTGGGATTTTTTTGGGATTTTCAGGGGGATTTTTTTTTTGGACTTTGGGGGATTTTGGGATTGGATTTTGGGTTGAATTTGGAGGATTTTGGGGTTGGATTTTGGGTTGAATTTAGAAGATTTTGGGGTGGGATTTTGGGGGATTTTGGGTTGAATTTGGAGGATTTTGGGGGTTGGATTTTGGGGTTGAATTTGAGGGATTTGGGGTCAGATTTTGAGGTACTTTGGGCTGAATTCGGAGGATTTTGGTTTTTTTTTTCATTTTCAAGTCGACTTTTGAGGTTTTTGGGGTTTTGGGGCCCCTCCCGGCCCGGGCGGGGTTTTTGGGCTGAATTTGGAGGATTTTGGGGGTTGGATTTTGGGGGAATTTGGGCTGAATTTGGGGAATTTTTGGGGTTGGATTTTGGTGGATTTTGGGCTGAATTTGGGGAATTTTGGGGTTGAATTTTGGGGGATTCTGGGCTGATTTTGAGGATTTTAGGGTGGGATTTTGGGGTCGGATTTTGGGTTGAATTTGGGGTTGGATTTTTGGGGATTTTGGGCTGATTTTGGAGGATTTTGGGGTTGGATTTTGGGGGAATTTGGGCTGAATTTGGGGAATTTTTGGGGTTGGATTTTGGTGGATTTTGGGCTGAATTTGGAGGATTTTTGGGTGGGATTTTGGGGATTTTGGGGGTTGGATTTTTGGGGATTTTGGGCTGAATTTGGAGAATTTTGGGGTTTGGATTTTGGGCTGAATTTGGAGAATTTGGGGGTGGATTTTGAGAGATTTTGGGCTGAATTTGGAGAATTTTGGGGTTTGGATTTTGGGCTGAATTTGGAGGATTTGGGGGTGGGATTTTGAGAGATTTTGGGCTGAATTTAGAGGATTTTGGGGTTGGATTTTTGGGGATTTTGGGTTTAATTTAGAGGATTTTGGGGTTGGATTTTAGGGTTGAATTTGGGGAATTGTGGGGTGGGATTTTGGTGGATTTTGGGCTGAAATTGGAGGATTTGGGGGGTGGGATTTTGAAGTATTTTGGGCCAAATTTGGAGGATTTTGGGCTGAATTTGGTGGATTTTGGGGTGGGATTTTGGGGTTGAATTTGGGGGATTTTTGGGTTGGATTTTGGGTTGGATTTGGAGGATTTTGGGGTGGGATTTTGGGGTCGGATTTTGGGATTTTGTGCTGAATTTGGAGAATTTGGGGGTGGGATTTTGGGGAATTTTGGCCTGAATTTGGAGGATTTTGGGGTTGGATTTTGGGGAATTTTGGCCTGAATTTGGAGGATTTTGGGTTGAATTTTGTGGGATTTTGGGCTGAATTTTGAGGATTTTGGGGTTGGATTTTGGGGTTGGATTTTGGGGAATTTTGGGCTGAATTTGGAGGATTTTGGGGGTTGGATTTTGGGGATTTTGTGCTGAATTTGGAGGATTTTGGGGTTGAATTTTGTGGGATTTTGGGCTGAATTTTGAGGATTTTGGGGTTCGATTTTTGGGGATTTTGGGTTGAATTTGGAGGATTTTGGGGGTTGGATTTTGGGGGATTTTGTGCTGATTTTGGAGGATTTTGGGTTTGGATTTTTGGGGATTTGTGCTGATTTTGGAGGATTTTGGGGTGGGATTTGGGGTCGGATTTTGGGGGATTTTGTGCTGAATCTGGAGAATTTGGGAGTTGGATTTTGGGGGATTTTGGCCTGAATTTGGAGGATTTTGGGTTTTTAGCTTGGATGTGAAGCGTTTTTTTTCATTTTCAATTCGACTTTCGAGGTTTTTGGGGTTTTGGGGCCCCTCCCGGCCCGGGCGGGGTTTTTGGGGCGTTTTGTGGCATTTTTGGGGCCCCGCCCCGGCCGCTTCCGGCGCCGCCGCTTCCACCCCGGGCCCGAGGTACCGAGGGGGGGATTTGGGGCAAATTCGGGGGATTTTGGGCAAAACTGGGGGGTCCCCGGGGGATTCGGGGCAATTTTGGGGCATCCGGGGGGAATTTGGGGGATTTTGGGCAACTTTGGGGCGTTTTGGGGGGATTTGGGGAGTGGGGGGGGAGCTCTGGGGGATTTTGGGGGAATTTGGGGGGACTTTGGGGAAATTCAGGGGAACTTTGGGGGATTTTGGGAATTTGGGGGGAATTTGGGGGATTTTGGGAAAGTTGGGGGGAATTTTGGGGGGATTTGGGGGATTTTGGGTGAAATTGGGGCGTTTTGGCGGGATTTTGGGGGGGGTGGGGGGAATTTGGGGATTTGGGGAGAATTTGGGGGATTTTGGGGCAGTTCAGGGGAAATTTGGGGGGTTTTGGGAAATCCGGGTGAATTTTGGGGGGAATTTGGGGGATTTTGGGTAAAATTGGGGGGTTTGGGGGGGAATTTGGGGGAGTTTTGGAGGGAAATTGGGGAATTTGGGGGATTTTGGGTAAAATTGGGGGATTTGGGGGGATTTTTGGGTTAAAATCGGGGGATTTGGGAGAATTTGGGGGATTTCAGGGGGGTTTTGGGGAGATTTGGGGGAAATTTGGGGGCAAATTTGGGTGAGTTTGGGCATCTTGGGGGGAATCAGGGGGGGTTTGGTGAAAATTTGAGCATTTTGGGGGCGATTTTGGGGGAATTTGGGGGAAATTTGGGGGATTTTGGGTAAAATTGGGGATTTGGGGGAATTTTGGGAGAAATTTGGGGAATTTTTGGGGGATTTTGGAGGAAATTTGGGGGATTTTGAGGGAAATTTGGGGAAATTTGTGGAGAATTTGGGAATTTGGGGGGGTTGGGGATTTTGGGGGAAATCTGAAGGATTTTGGGGGGGATTTTTTGGATCTTTGGGGATTTTTGGGGGCGTTTGGAGGATTTTGGAGATTTTGGGGGATTTTTTTTTTTGGAGGAAACCCGGGGGAATTTTGGGGGGAAATTGGGAGATTTTGGGGATTTGGGGGAAACTTTGGGATTTGGGGCAATTTGATGGATTTTGGGGCAAAATCGGGGGAATTTTGGGGGGGATTTTGGGGGATTTTGGGGAGGTCCAGGGGGGTTTTGTGAATTTTGGGGGATTTGGGATTTTTCTGAATTTCTTCCTTTTTTTGGTTCCTTTTTTTTTGGCATTTTGGGAGGAATTCGGGGAATTTTTGGGGCGGATTTTGGGGTGAATTCGCGGCTTTTTGGGGCTGATTTTGGGGCGATTTTAGGGACTTTCGGGGCCCTTTCGATAATTTCAGTATTTTTAAGGATTTTGGGGGGATTTTAGGGACTTTTGGGGCCCTTTTGAAATTTCAGTATTTTAAAGATTTCGGGGGCAATTTTGGGGCCATTTTAGGGACTTTCGGGGCCCTTTTGGCGATTTCAGTATTTTTAATTATTTTGGGGGTGATTTTAGGGATTTTCGGGGCCCTTTTGGTAATTTCAGCATTTTAAGGATTTTGGGGCGATTTTAGGGATTTTGGGGCCGTTTTGGTAATTTCAGTATTTTAATGGATTTTGGGCTGATTTCAGGGATTTTCGGGGCCCTTTCAGTATTTTTAATATTTTTAACGATTTTGGGGTGAAATCTGAGGATTTTCGGCCCCTCTGACCCCTCCCCTCCCCCTCTCCAGGTGCGCC
This sequence comes from Agelaius phoeniceus, assembly GCF_051311805.1. Taxonomy (NCBI): domain Eukaryota; kingdom Metazoa; phylum Chordata; class Aves; order Passeriformes; family Icteridae; genus Agelaius; species Agelaius phoeniceus. The sequence continues at coordinate 416,687 of NC_135302.1, read as the reverse complement.
CCTCCCCCCCCATGGCCATGGGGCCCCTCCCCCCCCTGCCCGCGCACTTTGGGTGCTCCTGGTGACCTCGGTGACCACAGAGTGACCACAATGACCACCGAGAGTGACCAACTGACCACAGTGACCACAATGACCACCGAGACCACTGGAGTGACCAAGGGACCACAGTGACCATTGGGACCATCGGTGACCACAGAGTGACCACAATGACCATTGGGACCACGCAGAGTGACCAACTGACCACTGGGACCATTGGGAGTGACCAACTGACCACAGTGACCACAATGACCACTGGGACCACCGAGAGTGACCAAGGACCACCGAGAGTGACCGAGTGACCACAGTGACCATCGGTGACCACAGAGTGACCCACAGTGACCATTGGGACCACTGGGATCCCTTTGGGCCACAGAATGACCACCCAGAGTGACCAACTGACCACAGTGACCACTGGGAACCACAGTGACCACCCAGAGTGACCAAGTGACCACCGAGGGCCACCGAGTGACCACTGGTGACCACCGAGGGCTGGGGACCAGCCCAGGCCACCGGGAGGCACCGAGTGACCACCGAGTGACCACTGGTGACCATGGAGTGACCATTGGTGACCATGGAGTGACCACCGAGGGCCGAGTGACCACCAGGAGTGACCGAGTGACCACAGTGACCACCAGGACCACGCTGGGCCACCGAGTGACCACTGGGGCTGACCACAGAGTGACCACCAAGGGCCGAGTGACCACCGGGAGTGACCATGGAGTGACCACAGTGACCACCAGGACCACGCTGGGCCACCGAGTGACCATTGGTGACCATGGAGTGACCACAGTGACCACCCTGGACCATGGAGTGACCACTGGGAGTGACCCTGGAGTGACCCTTGGTGACCCCGGCGTGACCCCTGACCCCAGAGTGACCCTCGGTGACCCCGGCGTGACCCCTGACCCCGCGGTGACCCCGTCCTGGCCCCTCCCCCTCGTGGTTGCCGTGGTGACCGCGGGGGCTTTGGGGGCCCTGGTGGGGGCGGGGCTGCGCTGGGGGCGGGCCGGGCCCGGGGGGTGCGCTGGGGCGGGGCCGGGGGAGTGGGCGGGGCCAGCGCCGGCCCTGGGGGAGGGGCGGGGCTGAGGGAGGAGGCGGGGGAGGGAGAGGGGCGGGGCCTCTGGGGAGGGGGCGGGGCCGGGGGCGGGGCTCGTGGCCACGGTGGCCCCGGGGCAGGTGGGGGAGGGGCTGAGAACGTTCCGGGGGGCGGTGGGGGAGGGGCGGGGGGGGGGAGGGGGGGGGAGGGGGGACCCCTGGTGAGGGGGGGGGAGGGAAATTTGGGGGGAAATTTGGGGAAAATTGGGGGAAATTTGGGGGAAAATTTTGGGGAAAATTTGGGGGGAAAATTTGGGGAAATTTGGGGGAAATTTGGGGAAAATTTGGGGGAAAATTTGGGGAAAAATTGGGGGAAAATTTGAGGGAAAATTTGGGGGAAAATTTGGCAAATTTGATTTTTTTTTCAATAAATAATTTTGGGGGATTTTTTTCAATAAAAATTTTGGGGATTTTTTTTCAATAAATATTTTTTTTGGGATTTTTTTTTTACTAAATAATTTGGGAATTTTTTTTTTCAATAAAAAATTTGGGGGACTTTTTTCCATAAATAATTTTGGAATTTTTTTTTTAATAAATAATTTTGGGGTTTTTTTCAATAAATAATTTTTGGTTTTTTTTTTTTCAATAAAAAATTTTGGGGATTTTTTCGGGGTTTTGGGGATTTTTTTGTTTTTTGTTTTTGTTTTTTTTTTATTATTTTGAGGGGATTTTGTGGCTTTCTGGGGAATTTTAAGAGAGAGAATTTTGGGGCCTTTCGGGGATTTTTCGGGTTTTTTTTTTTGTTTTAAATTTTTGAGGATTTTTTTGAATTGGGGGAAAAACCTTGAAATGAGGGGGAAAAAACCCCGAAAAATATCCCAAAAAAATCCCAAAAATGGGGAAAAAATCTGAAAAATGGGGAAAAACCCCAAACCAAAAATGGGGAAAAAATCCAAAAATGGGGAAATATAATCTCGGAAATTTGGGTGACAAAAAATCCCAAAAATTGGGGGAAAAACCCTGAAAAATGGGGAGGAAAAATCCCAAAAATTGGGGAAAAAAAATCCCAAAAATTGGGGAAAAAAATCCCAAAAATGGGGAGGAAAAAATCCCAAAAATTGGGGAAAAAAACCCCAAAAATGGGGAGGAAAAAAATTCCAAAAATTGGAAAAAAAATCCCCAAAATTTGGGTTAAAAAACCCCAAAATCGGGACCTGGGACCCCAACCCGGGACCCCTCCCCACCTCCCCCTCCCCCTCCCCCGCCCCTCCCCCCCCCAATGACGACAACACCAAAATTTTGATTTTTTTTAAAATTTTTTTAATTTTTTTTTTTTCAATTTTTTTCTTTTTTCTCCAAAATCCCCCCAAAAGTCGGGGGTGGGGGAGGGGCCGGGGGTACAAAAATAAAAACCCTGGGGGGGGGTGGGGGGGAGGGGCGAGGGGGGGAGGGGGCGGGGCCCGCCCTTTGCCCCTCCCCCCCCATCCCCTCCCCTCCCCCCCCTTTGTAGTGTTTTGGTTTTTTTGGGATTTTTTGGGTTTTTTGGGTTTTTTGGGGGGGTGGGGGCGGGGTCAGTCCGGGGGTGGGGGGCGGGGCGGGGTCCGGGGGGGTGGGGGAGGGGTCCCCGAGCCCCGCGCGGCTCCCGGAGCGACCTGGAACAGAGGGGGGGGAGGGGCGGCAATGGCGAATTGCAGAGAAATCGCCCCAAAATTGCCCAAAATTTCCACCCCCCCAAATCCCATTCAGGAGCCCCAAAATTGCCCCAAAATTCGATCCCAGGAACCCCAAAATCTCCCAAAATTTCTGATTTAGGAGCCCCCAAAATTCTCCCCAAATTGATCCCAAAAAAACCCAAAAATTGCCCCAAATTCATCCAGGAGCCCCAAATTCGCCCCAAAGTGATCCAAAAAATCCAAAATTTCTCCAGGAGCCCCAAATTCACCCCGGGACCCCCAAATTTCCCAAAATTCAATCCCAGGAACCCCCAAAATTTCCCCAAATTTCTGATTCAGGAGTCCCAAAATTCGCCCCAAATTCATCCCGGGAACCCCAAAATTGATCCCGAAATTGATCCCAAAATTGATCCCAAAAAACCCAAAATTTCTCTCGGGAGCCCCAAAATTCCTCAAAATCCACCCAAAAAAACACAAACCCCGAATTCATCCTAGGAACCCCAAAATAGCCCCAAATTCCGATTCAGGAGCCCCGAAATTGCCCAAAATTGATCCCAGGACCCCCAAAATTCCTCCCAAATTCATCCCAAGAGCCCCAAATTCGCCCCAAAGTGATCCCAAAAAATCCAAAATTTCTCTCGGGAGCCCAAATTTACCCGAGGACCCCAAAATTGCCCCAAATTTGCCCCAAATTCATCCCATGACCCCCCCCCAAAAAAATCCAAAATTTCTCCCGGGAGCCCCGAAATTCCCAAAATCCATCCCAAAAAAAAACCCCAAAAAAACCCAAATCCCCCAAAATCCCAATTCCACCCAAATTTAACCCTTTAAATCCCAGTTTAACCCCCTGAAACCCCCCAAAATCCCCATTTTAACCCGTTTTAACCCGAATTTAACCAAATTCCCGTTTTTTACCCCAAACTCTGTGCGATGCCACCACGTAGCTGAGCAGGGTGACCCAAAATCCCAATTTAACCCTTTAAACCCCGATTTAACCCTTTAAACCCGGTTTAACCCCTCAAATCCCAAATAAAGACCCAAAATCCCCGTTTTTACCCGAATTTAACCAATTTCGTGGTTTTTTACCCCAAACCCGGTGCGATGCCACACGTAGCTGAGCAGGGTGACCCCAAATCCCCAATTTAACCCTTATAAATCCCGGTTTAACCCTTTAAAACCCCAGTTTAACCCCCCAAAATCCCATTTTAACCCATTTTAACCCCAATTTAACCAAATTCCCGGTTTTTTACCCCAAACCCGGTGCGAGGCCACCACGTAGCTGAGCAGGGTGACCCCAAATCCCCCCCAAAATCCAAATTTAACCCTTTAAACCCCAATTTAACCCTTTAAATCCCAGTTTGACCCCCCAAAATCCCATTTTAACCCAAATTTAACCGATTTTGCAGTTTTTTACCCCAAACCCGGTGCGATGCCACCACGTAGCTGAGCAGGGTGACCCCAAATCCCCAACTTAACCCTTTAAACCCCAGTTTAACCCCTCAAATCCCCAATTAAAGATAAGACCCAAAATCCCGATTTAACCAAATTCGTGGTTTTTTACCCCAAACTCTGTGCGAGGCCACCACGTAGCTGAGCAGGGTGAGCCCAAATCCCCCCAAATCCCCAATTTAACCCTTTAAATCCCGGTTTAACCCTTTAAACCCCAGTTTAACCCCCAAAATCCCCGTTTTTGCCCAAATTTAACCAAATTCTCGGTTTTTTACCCCAAACCCTGTGCGAGGCCACCACGTAGCTGAGCAGGGTGACCCCAAATTCCCAATTTAACCCTTTAAATCCCGGTTTAACCCCTCAAATCCCCAAATAAAGACCCAAAATCTCCGTTTTTACCCGAATTTAACCAAATTCGCGGTTTTTTACCCCAAACCCGGTGTGATGCCACCACGTAGCTGAGCAGGGTGACCCCAAATCCCCAATTCCACCCAAATTTAACCCTTTAAATCCCGGTTTAACCCCCCGAAACCCCCCAAAATCCCATTTTAACCCATTTTAACCCCGAATTTAACCGATTTTGCCGTTTTTTACCCCAAACCCGGTGCGAGGCCACCACGTAGCTGAGCAGGGTGACGTGCGCTGGGGCCGCCGGACTCGAGGGGATGGGGTGGACCCGGAAGTGCTCGAGCATGTCAAAGATGCTCTGGAACCAGAGGTGCTGGACCCGGCACTGCAGGGACTCGTTCAGGGACAGACGCAGGTGCTGGGAGCAAAAACGGCAGAAAATGACCCAAAAACGGCACAAATTGACCCAAAAATTCACCCAGAAATGGCCCAGAAATGTCACAGAATCGGGAGCCCCGAAATCCGGAGATTCACCCCAAAATGGGCTCTGGGTGCTGCACCCGGCACTGCAGGGACTCGTTCAGGGACAGACGCAGGTGCTGGGACCAAAAACGGCAGAAATTGACCCAAAAATGACCCAAAAATGAGCCAGAAATAACCCAAACATGTCACAGAATCGGCAGCCCCAAAATGACGGAGATTCACCCCAAAACTGGGCAGAAAAACCCAAAAATGACCCCAAAAATGGAACAGGGCTGCGAGCCAAAAACGGCAGAAATTGACCCAAAAATGGCAGAAATTGACCCAGAATTGACCCAAAATTAACCCAAAAATTGACCCAAAATTGACCCAGAAATGTCCAGAATCAGCAGCCCCAAAATCCCAGAGATTCACCCCAAAATGGGCTCTGGAACCAGAGGTGCTGGACCCGGCACTGCAGGGACTCGTTCAGGGACAGACGCAGGTGCTGGGACCCAAAAACGGCACAAAATGACCCAAAAATGGCACAAATTGACCCAAAATTCACCCAGAAATGGCCCAGAAATGTCCCAGAATCGACAGCCCCAAAATGACAGAGATTGAGCCCAAAATCCCAGAGATTGAGCCCAAAACCAGGGAGAAATACACCCAAAAAAGGACCCAAAATACCCCAAAAATGGAACAGGGGCTGCGACCCAAAACCGGCAGAAATTGACCCAAAAATGAGCCAGAAATGTCACAGAATCGGGAGCCCCGAAATCCCGGAGATTCACCCCAAAACTGGGCAGAAAAACACCAAAAATGACCCCGAAATACCCCAAAAATGGAACAGATGCTGAGAGCAAAAACTGGCAGAAATTGACCCAAAACCGGCACAAATTGACCCAAAAATGACCCAAAATTGACCAGAAATGTCACAGAAATGACCCAAACATGTAACAGAATCGGCAGTCCCAAAATGATGGAGATTGAGCCCAAAATCCCAGAGATTCAGCCCAAAATGGGCCCTGGTGCTGGACCCGGCACTGCAGGGACTCGTTCAGGGACAGGCGCAGGGGCTGGGACCCAAAAACGGCAGAAAATGACCCAAAAATGAGCCAGAAATGTCACAGAAATGGCCCAGAAATGTCACAGAATCGGCAGCCCCAAAATGACAGAGATTGAGCCCAAAATCCCCGAGATTCAGCCCAAAATGGGCCCCGGAACCAGAGGAACTGCAGGGACTCGTTCAGGGACAGCCGCAGGGGCTGGGACCCAAAAATGGCACAAATTGACCCAAAAATGACCCAAAATTGACCCAAAAATGACCCAAAATTAACCAAAAATGTCAGAGAATCGGCAGCCCCAAAATCCCCGAGATTCACCCCAAAATGGGCCCTGGGTGCTGCACCCGGCACTGCAGGGACTCGTTCAAAAATACCCAAAAATGGCAGAAATTGACCCAAAATTGACCCAAAATTGACCCAAACGTGTAACGGGGTCAGCAGCCCCAAAATCCCCGAGATTGAGCCCAAAACCGGGCAGGAAAACCCCAAAATGACCCCAAAATACCCCAAAAATGGAACAGGGGCTGGGACCCAAAAACGGCAGAAATTGACCCAAAAATGACCCAAAAATGACCCAAAATTGACCCAAAATTGACCCAAAATTAACCCAAAATTGACCCAGAAATGTCCCAGAATCGGCAGCCCCAAAATCCCCGAGATTGAGCCCAAAACCAGGGAGAAAAACCCCAAAAATGACCCCAAAATACCCAAAAATGGAACAGGAGCAGGGACCCCAAAATCCCAGAGGGAAACCCCAAAGTTTTGGGTCTAAAATCTCCGGTTTTGGGTAAAAAAAAAAATCCCCATTTTTGGGTGTAAAATCGCCAATTTTAGCTTAAAAAAAATCCCCATTTTTGGGTGTAAAATCCCCATTTTTGGCCATAAAATCCCCATTTTTGGGTGTAAAATCCCCATTTTTGGCCATAAAATCCCCATTTTTTCACCTAGAAACCTCCATTTTTTTCACCAAAAAATTCCGTTTTTTCCCAATTTTCCCATTTTTCACCCCAATTCTCACCTTGGCCTTGCCCTGCACGTTGAAGGTCAGCACGAACCCCAATTATTCCATATAAAATCCCCATTTTTGGGTGTAAAATCCCCATTTTTGGCCATAGAATCTCCATTTTTTCACCTAGAAACTCATTTTTTCACCAAAAAATTCCGTTTTTTCCCAATTTTCCCATTTTTAGCCCCAAACCTCACCTTGACCTTGCCCTGCACATTAAAATTTCGCCCAAATCCCAATTTTTAACCAAAAAATAACATTTTTGGCCATAGAATCCCATTTTTTCACCTAGAAACTTCATTTTTTCACCAAAAATTTCCGTTTTTCCCAATTTTCGGTTTTACCCAATTCTCACCTTGGCCTTGCCCTGCACGTTGAAGGTCAGCACGAACTCCAATTATTCCATATAAAATCCCCATTTTTGGGTGTAAAATCCCCATTTTTGGCCATAGAATCCCCATTTTTTCACCTAGAACGCTCGGGTTTTTTGCAGTAAACTCCGTTTTTCCCAATTTCCCATTTTTCACCCCAAATTCTCACCTTGGCCTTGCCCTGCACGTTGAAGGTCAGCACGAACCCCAATTATTGAATATAAAATCCCCATTTTTGGGTATAAAATCCCCATTTTTGGCCATAGAATCCCCATTTTTTCACCTAGAAACTTCATTTTTTCACCCAAAATTTCCGTTTTTTCCCAATTTTTCAGTTTTTCACCCCAAATCTCACCTTGGCCTTGCCCTGCACGTTGAAGGTCAGCACGAACCCCAATTATTCCATATAAAATCCCCATTTTTGGGTGTAAAATCTCCATTTTTGGCCATAGAATCCCCATTTTTTCACCTAGAAACTTCATTTTTTCACCCAAAATTTCCGTTTTTTCCCAATTTTTCAGTTTTTCACCCCAAACCTCACCTTGGCCTTGCCCTGCACGTTGAAGGTCAGCACGAACCCCAATTATTGGGTGTAAAATCCCCATTTTTGGGTGTAAAATCCCCATTTTTGGCCACAAAATCCCCATTTTTTCGCGTAGAACGCTCGGGGTTTTTTGCAGTAAATTCAGTTTTTTCCCAATTTTTCAGTTTTTCACCCCAAATCTCACCTTGGCCTTGCCCTGCACGTTGAAGGTCAGCACGAACCCCCAGTTTTGAGTGTAAAATCCCCATTTTTGGGTGTAAAATCCCCATTTTTTCACCTAGAACGCTCGGGTTTTTGCAGTAAATTCAGTTTTTTCCCAATTTTCCCATTTTTCGCCCCAATTCTCACCTTGGCCTTGCCCTGCACGTTGAAGGTCAGCACGAACTCGCCCCTCCGGGTCTCGCTCTGCCGCACCAGGAAGACGCCGTGGCCGCCCCGCCCCCCTGCAGCACGAGCTGCGCCGCGCGCAATGCGCGAGAGGGTCCCGTGGAACCACGGCCACGCCCCCAGGTCCCCGCTGGCCACGCCCCCTTCCCCGCCCGCCGCGCAAACCCCGCCCGGCTCCGGAGGGGGCGGGGCCAGCGCGGGAGGGGGCGGGGCCAGCGGGGAAGGGGAGAGGGGGAAGGGGAACAAAGGGGCGGGGCCTGGAGGGGGAGAGAGAGAGAGAGAAAAATGGGGAGAGAAATGAGAAATTTGGGCAAATCGGGGGAAAATGGGGAATTCGGGGAGAGAAATGAGAAATTTGGGCAAATCGGGGGAAAATGGGGAATTTGGGGAGAGAAATGAGAAATTTGGGCAAATCGGGGGAAAATGGGGAATTTGGGGGAGGAAAATGGGGGATTTAGCAAAAAAAAATTGGGAATTTTGGGGAGGAAAATGGGGAATTTAGCAAAACAAAAATTGGGGAATTTTGGGGAGGAAAATGGGGAATTTAGCAAAAAAAAATTGGGGAATTTTGGGGAGGAAAATGGGGGATTTAGCAAAAAAAAATTGGGAATTTTGGGGAGGAAAATGGGGATTTAGCAAAAAAAAAAATTGGGGAATTTTGGGGAGGAAAATGGGGAATTTTGGGGAGGAAAATGGGGAATATAGCAAAAAAAAAATTGGGGATTTGGGGAGGAAAATGGGGAATTTGGGGAGGAAAATGGGGAATTTGGGGAGGAAAATGGGGAATTTAGCAAAAAAAAAAGGGGAATTTTGGGGAGGAAAATGGGGAATTTAGCAAAACAAAAATTGGGGATTTTTGGGGGGAAAATGGGGAATTTTGGGGAGGAAAATGGGAATTTAGCAAAAAAAAAATTGGGAATTTTTGGGGAGGGAAATGGGAATTTAGCAAAGAAAAAATTGGGGAATTTTGGGGAGGAAAATGGGGAATTTTGGGAGGAAAATGGGGGATTTTGGGGAGGAAAATAGGGGATTTAGCAAAAAAAATTGGGGAATTTTGGGGAGGAAAAGGGGAATTTAGCAACGAAAAAATTGGGGAATTTTGGGGAGGAAAATGGGGAATTTGGGAGGAAAATGGGAATTTAGCAAAAAAAAAAAATTGGGAATTTTGGGGAGGAAATTCCCAAATTAGGGGGATTTAGCAAAAAAAAAAAAAAGGGGGAATTTTGGGGAGGAAAATGGGGAATTTAGCAAAGAAAAAATTGGGGAATTTTGGGGTGGGAATTCCCAAATTAGGGGGATTTAAACAAAAAAAACAAAATTGGGGAATTTTGGGAGGAAATTCCCAAATTAGGGGATTTAGCAAAAAAACCAAAATTGGGGAATTTTGGGGAAAATTTGAGGAGAAATTTTGGGGGAATTTGGGGAGAAAATTAGGAGAAGTCGGAGATTTTGAGGGGGTTTTGGGAAATTTGGGGGATTTTGGGGATTTTTGAGGGGATTTGGGGGGGAAATTTGGGTTAAAATTTGGGGAGAATTTTGGGAAAAATTTGGGAGAAATTTGGGGTTTTTTGAGGGAAATTTGGGGATTTTGAGGAGCAAAATCA
>NC_135302.1:363801-406605 GCF_051311805.1 Agelaius phoeniceus | reverse complement strand
TCTTTTTCCCCCATTTTTTTCCCCATTTCTCCCCTCCCAGTCCCTCCCAGTATAACCCAGTACGAACCAGTGGTGACCACGCCGGCGAACACCCAGCACTGCCCGTAGCGCACGGGGGCTCCGGAGCCGTGGAAGCTCCTGAGGATCCCCACGGAGCCGGCCCAGGCCGAGGGGTTCGTGCCCTGGGAATAATCCCCGGTCCAGTTCCCCACCAGGACCCCGCTGTCGTCCAGGGAATTCACCTGGGAAAAAAGGGGAAAAAATTCGGGAATTTACCCCAAAAAAATTTGGGATTTTTCGGGCGAAAAACGGCGAAAATTCGGGCGAAAAACGCGAAAATTCTGGGTGAAAAACGCGAAAAATCCGGCGAAAAACGATGGAAATTATCGGCAAAAATCCGCCCTAAAGATCCTGGAAATGGTGGTGGGAAAAGGTGAAAATTTCCAAAAATTCCAAAATTCCAAAATTCTCAAATTCCTCCTCAAAAATAAAAAAAATCCCATAAAAATTCCTCAAAATTCCCAAAAAATTCCAGCCCCGAAACGCCTCAAAAAAAGCCCAAAAGGAATTTGCCAAAAATTCAAAAATTCACCCCCAAATATTCCCAGGGAATTCACCTGGAAAGGGGAAAAAATTGGGGAATTTACCCCAAAAAAAATTTGGGAATTTTTGGGGAAAAAATGGGAATTTTTGGGAAAAATGTGAAAATTCTGGTCAAAAATGGGTGGAAAACGATGGAAATTCTCAGCAAAAATCCGCCCTAAAGATCCTGAAATTCCTGGAAATGTTTGGTGGAAAAAGGTGAAAATTTCCAAAAATTCCAAAATTCCAAAATTTTCACCCAAAAAATAAAAAAATTCCTCAAAATTCCCAGAGAATTCCAGCCCCGAAACGCCTCAAAAAACCCCAAAAGAATTTCCCAAAAATTCACCCCAAATATTCCAAATATTCCCCACTGTCATCCAGGGAATTCACCTGGGAAAAAAGGGGGAAAAAATTCGGGAATTTACAAAAAAAATTTGGGATTTTTCGGGCGAAAAACGGCGAAAATTCCGGCGGAAAACGCAAAAATTCGGGCAAAAAACGCGAAAATTCTGGGTGAAAACGATGGAAAACGATGGAAATTCCCAGCAAAAATCCGCCCTAAAGATCTTGGAAGTGTTGGTGGGAAAAGGTGAAAATTTCCAAAAATTCCAAAATTCCCAAATTCTCAAATTCCCCCCCCAAAAAATAAAAAAAATCCCATAAAAATTCCTCGAAATTCCAAAAAATTCCAGCCCCAAAAGGCCTCAAAAAACCCCAAAGGAATTTCCCAAATATTCCAAATATTCCCTGCTGTCATCCAAGGAATTCACCTGGGAAAAAAGGGGGAAAAATTCGGGAATTTACAAAAAAAATTTGGGATTTTTCGGGCGAAAAACGCGAAAATTCCGGCAAAAAATGGGTGGAAAATGATGGAAATTCCCAGCAAAAATCCGCCCGAAAGATCCTGGAAATGTTGTGGGAAAAGGTGAAAATTTCCAAAAATTCCAAAATTCCAAAATTCTTCCCCAAAAAAAAAAAAAAAAAAACCCAAAAAATTTCCCCAAAAATCCTCGAAATTCCAGCCCCAAAAGGAATTTGGCAAAAATTCAAAAATTGGCCCCAAAATATTCCAAATATTCCCCGCTGTCGTCCAGGGAATTCACCTGGGAAAAAAGGGGGAAAAAATTCGGAATTTACCCCAAAAAAATTCGGGATTTTTCGGGCGAAAAACGGCGAAAATTCGGGCGAAAATGGGTGGAAAATGATGGGAATTCCCAGCAAAAATCCGCCCTAAAGATCCTGGAAATGGTGGTGGGAAAAGGTGAAAATTTCCAAAAATTCCAAATTCCCAAATCTCAAATTCCTCCTCAAAAAAAAAAAAAAAATCCCCATAAAAATTCCTCGAAATTCCCGGAGAATTCCAGCCCCAAAACGCCTCAAAAAAAGCCCAAAAGGAATTTGCCAAAAAGCCAAAAATTTAGCCCCAAATATTCCAAATATTCCCAGGGAATTCACCTGGGAAAAAGGGGAAAAATTGGGGAATTTACCCCCCAAAAAATTTGGGAATTTTTTGGGGAAAAAATGCAAAAATTCCGACTAAAAACGCGAAAATTCTGGGTGGAAAATGATGGAAATTCCCAGCAAAAATCAGCCCTAAAGATCCTGAAATTCCTGGAAATGTTCGTGTCAAAATTCCCAAAAATTCCAAATTCCAAATTTTCAAATTTCCCCCCAAAATCCCCTCAAAATTCCCCAAAATCCCCAAATTTCCTTCCAAAATCCCTGCAAAATTTCCTATTTTTCCCCAAATCCCCCAAATTTTCCACAAAATTCCCAAATTTTCCACAAATCCCAAAAAAATTCCCCCAAAATCCCCTCAAAAATTCCCCCAAATTCCCCAAAATCACAGAAATTCCCCTCAGAAATCCCTGCAAAATTTCCCAATTTCCCCCAAATTTTCCCCAAAATTTTGCGATTTTCCCGCACAAAACCCCCCAAAATCCCCCAAATTTTTCCCCCAAATCCTCCAAATGTCCCAAAATTCCCGAATTTGCCCAAAATCCCACAAAATTTCCCCCAAAATCCCCTCAAAAATTCCCACAAATCACAACAATTCCCTCAGAAATCCCTGCAAAATTTCCCAATTCCCCCAAATTTCCCCCAAAAATCCCCAAATTTCCCAAAATATCCCTCAAAAATCCCTGCAAAATTCCCAAATTTTTGCTAAAATCCCCAAATTTTCCACAAAATTTTCAAATTTTCCCCAATATTCCCTCAAAAATTCCCCCAAGTCACAAAAATTCTCCTCAGGAATCCCTGCAAAATTCCCCAATTTCCCCTCAAAATTTCCCCAAAAATCCCCAAATTTCCCTCAAAAATCCCTGCAAAATTCCCAAATTTTCCCAAAATCCCCCAAATTTTTCCCAAAGTCCCCAAATTTTCCACAAATCCCACAAAAATTCCCCCAAAATCCCCTCAAAAATTTCCCCAAATTCCCCAAATCACAAAAATTCCCCTCAAAAATCCCCCCAAAATTCCTGAATTTCCCTCAAATTTTACCCCAAAATCCCCAAATTTCCCTCAAAAATCCCTGCAAAATTCCCAAATTTTCCCCAAATCCCCAAATTTTTCCAAAATTACAAAAATTTGCCCAAAATCCCAAATTTTTACCCCAAATCCCTCAAAAATTCCCCCAAATCACAAAAATTCCCTCAGAAATCCCCGCAAAACTCCTCAATTTCCCCTCGAATTTTGCCCCCAAAAATCCCCAAATTTCCCAAAATTTCCCTCAAAAATCTCCCCAAAATTCCCAAATTTCCCCCAAATCCCCCAAATTTTCCACAAAATTTTCAAATTTTTCCCCAAAATTCCCAAATTTTTCCCCCAAAATTCCCTCAAAAATTCCCCCAAATCACAAAAATTCCCCTCAGAAACCCCTGCAAAATTCCCGAATTGCCCCCAAAATTTCCCTCAAAATCCCCAAATTTCCTTCCAAAATCCCTGCAAAATTTCCCATTTTTCCCAAATTTCCCAAATTTTTCCCAAAGTCCCCAAATTTTCCAAAAATCCCACAAAATTTCCCCAAAATCCCCTCAAAAATTCCCCCAAATCACAAAAATTCCCCTCAGAAATCCCTGCAAAATTTCCTAATTTCCCCCAAATTTCCCCCAAAAATCCCCAAATTTCCCAAAATATCCCTCAAAAATCCCTGCAAAATTCCCAAATTTTTGCTAAAACCCCCAAATTTTCCACAAAATTCCCAAATTTTCCCAAAATCCCACAAAAATTCCCCCAAAATCCCCTCAGAAATTCCCCAAATCACAAAAATTCCCCTCAGAAATCCCTGCAAAATTCCTCAATTTCCCCTCAAATTTTACCCCAAAATCCCCAATTTCCCGTCAAAAATCCTGCAAAATTCCCAATTTCCCTCAAAAAATCCCCCAATTTTCCCCAAAATCCGAAAATTTTCCCCAAATTTTCCCAAAATTCCCTCAGAATGTTCCCCAAATCACAAAAGTTTCCCTCAAAAATCCCCCTAAAATTCCTGAATTGTCCCCCAAAATTCCCGAATTTCCACCCAAATTTTATCCCAAAAATCCTTGCAAAATTCCCAAAATTTCCCCAAAATTCCCAAATTTTCCCAAAATCCACAAAAATTCCTCCAAAATCCCAAATTTTACCCCAAAATCCCCACAAAAATTCCCCCAAAATCACAAAAATTCCCCTCAGAAATCCCTGCAAAATTTCCCAATTTCCCCCAAATTTCCCCCAAATTTCCCCCAAATTTTCCCCAAATTTCGCAATTTTCCCCCAAAATCCCCCAAATTTTTCCCCAAATCCTCCAAACATCCCAAAATTCCCGAATTTTCCCAAAATCCCGGTTTTTTTCCCCATTTTTCTCACCATGGCCGACACCACCCTGGCCACCATGACGGGGTCGCCTCGGGCGCTGTGGGGCATCCCCCGCCGGTCCAGGATGAACAAAACAGGCCTCCAACACCCCGGGCTCGAACTTTTGGGTAAAAAATGCAGATTTTGGGTTTTTTGGACATTTTAAGGATTTTCCCAAAAAAAACCCCGAAAAAATCCGACAAAAATTGGGCGAAATTCGGCGAAAAAATCCCAAAAAACGGCGCCAAAATGGCGCCCCCTGGTGGCGGTTTGGGAATTTCGCCCAAATTTTTGAGGGGAAAAGTGCAATTTTGGGGACATTTTGGGGGTGATTTTGGGGTGATTTTTGGGATATTTTGGGGTGATTTTTGAGGGATTTTTGGGCTATTTTTGGCCATTTCTGGGTGATATTTTGGGTTATTTTCCCACAATTTTGGGCCATTTCTGGCTGATATTTTGGGCTATTTTCCCACAATTTTAGGACCATTTCTGGCTGATATTTTGGCTGATTTTTTGGGCCATTTCTGGCTGATATTTTGGGCCATTTCTGGCTGATTTTTGGGCCATTTTTGGCTGATATTTTGGGCCATTTTAGGACCATTTTTGGCTGATTTTTGGGCCATTTTTGGGCCATTTTTGGCTGATTTTTGGGCCATTTTTGGCTGATATTTTGGCTATTTTTAGGCCATTTCTGGCTGATTTTTGGGCCATTTTAGGACCATTTCTGGCTGATATTTTGGGCTATTTTTGGGCCATTTTTGGCTGATTTTTGGGCCATTTCTGGCTGATTTTGGACCATTTCTGGCTGATATTTTGGGCCATTTTAGGGCCATTTCTGGCTGATTTTTGGGCCATTTTAGGGCCATTTCTGGCTGATTTTTGGGCCATTTTAGGACCATTTCTGGCTGATATTTTGCACCATTTTGGCTGATTTTTGGGCCATTTTTGGCCGATATTTTGGGCCATTTGTGGCTGATTTTTGGGCTATTTCTGGCTGATTTTTGGGCCATTTTTGCCTGATATTTTGGGCCATTTCTGGCTGATATTTTGGGCCATTTTTGGGCCATTTCTGGCTGATATTTGCGCCATTTCTGGGTGACATTTTGGGCTATTTTCCCTCAATTTCTGGCTGATTTTTGGGCCATTTTTGGCTGATATTTTGGCTATTTTGGGGCCATTTTAGGACCATTTTTGGCTGATTTTTTGGGCCATTTTTGGCCATTTTTGCCTGATATTTGGGCCATTTCTGGGTGATATTTTGGGCTATTTTGCCACAATTTTTGGCTGATTTTTGGACCATTTTTGGCTGATATTTTGGGCCATTTTCCCACAATTTTAGGACCATTTTTGGCTGATAGTTTGGGCTATTTTCCCACAATTTTAGGACCGTTTCTGGCTGATATTTTGGGCCATTTTTGGACCATTTTTGGCTGATATTTTGGGCTATTTTTGGGCCATTTTTGGCTGATTTTTGGGCTATTTTTGGCTGATATTTTGGGCTATTTTGCCACAATTTTTGGCTGATTTTTCACTGATTTTTGGGCCATTTCTGGCTGATATTTTGGGCCATTTTTGAGCCATTTCTGGCTGATTTTTGGGCCATTTTTGGTTGATATTTTGGGCCATTTTTGGGCCATTTCTGGCTGATATTTTGGGCTATTTTAGGACCATTTCTGGCTGATATTTTGGCTGATTTTTGGACCATTTCTGGGTGATATTTTGGGCCATTTTTGGCAGATTTTTGAGCCATTTTTGGACCATTTCTGGCTGATATTTTGGGCCATTTTTGGGCCATTTTCGGCTGATTTTTGGGCCATTTTTGGCCGATATTTTGGGCTATTTTCCCACAGTTTTTGGCTGATTTTTGGGCCATTTTTGGCTGATATTTTGGCTATTTTGGGGCCATTTCTGGCTGATATTTTGGGCCATTTTGGGCCATTTTGGGCCATTTTACGACCATTTCTGGGTGATTTTTGGGCCATTTTTGGCTGATTTTTGGGCCATTTTTGGCTGATTTTTGGGCCATTTTTGGGCCATTTTTGGCTGATTTTTGGGCCATTTCTGGCTGATATTTTGGGCTATTTTCCCTCAATTTCTGGCTGATTTTTGGGCTATTTTTGTGCCATTTTTGGCTGATTTTTGGGCCATTTCTGGCTGATATTTTGGGCCATTTTAGGACCATTTCTGGCTGATATTTTGGGCCATTTAGGACCATTTCTGGCTGATATTTTGGGCCATTTTTGGGCCATTTTTGGCTGATTTTTAGGCCATTTCTGGCTGATATTTTGGCTATTTTCCCTCAATTTCTGGCTGATTTTTGGCTATTTTTGGGCCATTTTTGGCTGATTTTTGGGCCATTTCTGGGTGATATTTTGGGCCATTTTTGGGCCATTTCTGGCTGATATTTTGGGCTTTTTTTGGGCCTTTTTAGGGCCATTTTTGGCTGATATTTTGGGATATTTTGGGCCATTTTTGGCTGATTTTTGGGCCATTTCTGGCTGATATTTTGGGCCATTTTTGGGTGATTTTTGGACCATTTCTGGTGATATTTTGGACCATTTTTGGCTGATTTTTGGGTCATTTTGGGCTGATTTTTGGGCCATTTTTGGCTGATATTTTGGGCCATTTTAGGGCCATTTTTGGCTGATATTTTGGGCTATTTTCCCACAATTTTTGGCTGATTTTTGGACCATTTCTGGCTGATTTTTGGGCCATTTCTGGCTGATATTTTGGGCCATTTTAGGACCATTTCTGGCTGATATTTTGGGCCATTTTTGGGCCATTTCTGGCTGATTTTTGGTCTATTTTAGTACCATTTCTGGCTGATTTTTGGGCCATTTCTGGCTGATATTTTGTGCTATTTTCCCACAATTTTAGGACCATTTCTGGCTGAATTTTGAGCCATTTTTGGGCCATTTTTGGCCGATATTTGGGCTATTTTCCACAATTTTTGGGCTATTTTCCCACAATTTTAGGACCATTTCTGGCTGATATTTTGGGCCATTTTTGAACCATTTCTGGCTGATATTTCCCCATTTTTCCCATACCTGCCCATAATTCCAGGCCCTCTCGGCGATTTGCTCCTCGGTGCCGTAGAAGATGCGGCCGCTCTCGTTCAGGACGTACTCGCTCAGGTCGCTCGTTTTCTCCATGTACACCGAGTCCTCTGCGCCCCAAAATTCCCTTTTTTCCACCTTTTTTCCCCCCATTTTTTTCCCTTTTTCTTCCTCCATTTCTTCCCCATTTCCTCCTCGTTTTTCTTCTTTTTTTCCTGATTTTTTTGCTGATTTTTCCCCAATTTTTCCCCATTTTTCCCCCATTTTTTCCCATTTTTTTCCTCCATTTCTTCCCCATTTCCTCCTCGTTTTCTTCTTTTTTTTCCTGATTTTTTTGCTGATTTTTTCCCCAATTTTTCCCCATTTTTCCCCCATTTTTTCCCAATTTTTTCCTCAATTTCTTCCCCGTTTCCTCCTCATTTTCCTTCCTTTTTCCTGATTTTTTCCTGATTTTTTCCCCAATTTTTCCAAATTTTTCCCTCCATTTCTTCCCCATTTCCTCCTGATGTTTCCCCAATTTTTCCACACTTTTCCCCAAATTTTCCCTTTTTTTTTGTGATTTTCCCCCACATTTTTCCCCAATTTTCCCCCATTTTTCCCTCAATTTTTCCCCATTTCCTCCTCATTTTTCTTCCTTTTTTCCTGATTTTTTCCAATTTTTCCACATTTTTCCCCAATTTTTCCGCATTTTTCCCCCATTTTTTCCCATTTTTTCCTCCATTTCTTCCCCATTTCCTCCTCGTTTTCTTCTTTTTTTTCCTGATTTTTTCCTGATTTTTTCCCCAATTTTTCCACACTTTTCCCCTAATTTTCCCCTTTTTTTTTTTGTGATTTTCCCCACATTTTTCCCCATTGTTTCCCATTTTTTTCTCAATTTCTTCCCCATTTCCTCCTCATTTTTCTTCTTTATTCCCTGATTTTTTCCCCAATTTTTCCCCATTTCTCCCCAAATTTTCCCATTTTTTTGCTCCATTTCTTCCCATTTCCTTCTCATTTTTCTTCATTTTTCCTGATTTTTTCCCCAATTTTTCCCAATTTTTTCCTCCTTTTCTTCCCCATTTTCCTCCTCATTTTTCTCCTTTTTTTCCTGATTTTTCCAATTTTTCCACATTTTTCCCCCAATTTTTCTCCTTTTTTTATGTTTTTCCCCCATTTTTTCCTCCATTTCTTCCCCATTTCCTCCTCATTTTTCTTTTTTCTTCCTGATTTTTTCCAAATTTTTCCCCAAATTTTTCCCTTTTTTTCATTTTCCCAATTTTTCCACATTTTCCCCAATTTTTCTCCTTTTTTTTCTATTTTTTGTGATTTTCCCCACACTTTTTCCCCATTTTTCCCCAATTTTTTCCCATTTTTTTCCTTCATTTCTTCCCCATTTCCTCCTGATTTTTCTTCCTTTCTCCCTGAGTTTTTCCCCAATTTTTCCACATTTTTCTCCAAATTTTCCCCCAATTTTTCTCCTTTTATTCATTTTTTGTGATTTTTTCCCTCATTTTTCCCCATTTTTCCCCATTTTTCCCCCATTTTTTCCCATTTTTTTCCTCCATTTCTTCCCCATTTCCTCCTCGTTTTTCTTCTTTTTTTCCTGATTTTTTTGCTGATTTTTTCCCCAATTTTTCCACACTTTTCCCCAAATTATCCCTTTTTTTTGTGTGATTTTCCCCACATTTTCCCCAATTTTCCCCCATTTTTCCCTCAATTTCTTCCCCATTTCCTTCTCATTTTTCTTCTTTTTTTCCTGATTTTTTCCCCAATTTTTCCATATTTTCCCCCAATTTTTCCCCATTTTTCCCCCATTTTTTCCCATTTTTTTCCTCCATTTCTTCCCCATTTCCTCCTCGTTTTTCTTCTTTTTTTTCCTGATTTTTTGCTGATTTTTTCCCCAATTTTTCCACACTTTTCCCCAAATTTTCCCCTTTTTTTTTGTGATTTTCCCCACATTTTTTCCCCATTTTTCCCCATTTTTTCCTTCATTTCTTCCCCATTTCCTCCTGATTTTTCTTCCTTCTCCCTGAGTTTTCCCCCAATTTTCCACATTTTTCCCCAATTTTTCCCCTTTTTTTTCATTTTTTTTACATTTTTCCCATTTTTTTCCTCCATTTCTTCCCCATTTCCTCCTCGTTTCTCTTCTTTTTTCCTGATTTTTTCCTGATTTTTTTCCCAATTTTTCCCTCCATTTCTTCCCCATTTCCTCCTGATTTTTCCCCAATTTTTCCACACTTTTCCCTAATTTTTCTCCTTTTTTTTCTATTTTTTTGTGATTTTTCCCCCATATTTTCCCTCCACATCTTCCCCATTTCCTCCTCATTTTCTTCTTTATTCCCTGATTTTTTCCCCAATTTTTCCCCATTTCTCCCCAAATTTTCCCATTTTTTTGCTCCATTTCTTCCCCATTTCCTTCTCATTTTTCTTCATTTTTCCTGATTTTTTCCCCAATTTTTCCCAATTTTTTCCTCCTTTTCTTCCCCATTTTCCTCCTCATTTTTCTTCTTTTTTTCCTCATTTTTTTCCAATTTTTCCACATTTTCCCCCAATTTTTCTCCTTTTTTTTATGTTTTTCCCCCATTTTTTCCTCCATTTCTTCCCCATTTCCTCATGATTTTTCTTCATTTTTCCCTGATTTTTTTCCAAATTTTTCCCCAAATTTTTCCCTTTTTTCATTTTCCCAATTTTTCCACATTCTCCCCAATTTTTCTCCTTTTTTTTTCTATTTTTTGTGATTTTCCCCACATATTTTTCTCCATTTCTTCCCCATTTCCTCCTCATTTTTCTTCTTTTTTTCCTCATTTTTTTCCAATTTTTCCACATTTTCTTCAAATTTTCCCCTTTTTTTATTTTCCCCATATTTTCCCCAATTTTCCCCCCAATTTTTCTCCTTTTTTTCATTTTTTTATAATTTTCCCCCACATTTTTCCCACATTTTTTCCTCCATTTCTTCCCCATTTCCTCCTCATTTTTGTTCTTTTTTTTCCTGATTTTTTTCCAATTTTTCCCCATTTTTCCCCAAATTTTCCCTTTTAATTTTCCCCATATTTTCCCCAATTTTCCACATTTCCCCCAATTTTTCTCATTTTTTTCATTTTTTCTGATTTTCCCCACAATTTTTCCCAATTTTTCCCTCCATTTCTTCCCCATTTCCTCCTCGTTTTCTTCTTTTTTTCCTGATTTTTTTGCTGATTTTTTCCCCAATTTTCCACACTTTTCCCCAATTTTTCTCCTTTTTTTTCTATTTTTTTTGTGATTTTCCCCACATTTTCCCCCATTTCCTCCCAATTTTTTCCTCCATTTCTTCCCCATTTCCTCCTCATTTTTCTTCTTTTTTTCCTTATTTTTTTCTATTTTTTCTCCATTTTTCCCCAAATTTTCCTTTTTTTTTTTGTTCATTTTTTCCCCATATTTTCCCCAATTTTCCCCCAATTTTTCTCCCTTTTTTTTCATTTTTTGTGATTTTTTCCCCATTTTTTCCGAATTTTTCCCTCAATTTCTTCCCCATTTCCTCCTCATTTTCCTTCCTTTCTTCCTGATTTTTTCCCTGATTTTTCCATTTTTCCCCCAACTTTTCCGTTCTTTAACTTTCCCCAATTTTCCCCACAATTTTTCCACATTTTCCCCAATTTTTCCTCTTTTTCTTCATTATTTTCTGATTTTCCCCACATTTTTCTATGCATTTCTTCCCCATTTCCTCCTCATTTTCCTTCCTTTCTTCCTGATTTTTTCCTGATTTTTCCCCAATTTTTCCCTCCATTTCTTCCCCATTTCCTCCTGATTTTTCCCCAATTTTTCCACATTTTCCCCAAATTTTCCCCTTTTTTTGTGTGATTTTCCCCACATTTTTCCCCAATTTTCCCCCATTTTTTCCTTCATTTCTTCCCCATTTCCTCCTGATTTTTCTTCCTTTCTCCCTGAGTTTTTTCCCCAATTTTCCACATTTTCCCCAAATTTTCCCCAATTTTTCTCCTTTATTCATTTTTTTGTGATTTTTTCCCTCATTTTTCCCCATTTTTCCCCATTTTTCCCCCATTTTTTCCCATTTTTTCCCTCCATTTCTTCCCCATTTCCTCCTCGTTTTTCTTCTTTTTTTTCCTGATTTTTTTGCTGATTTTTTCCCCAATTTTTCCACACTTTTCCCCAAAATTTTCCCCTTTTTTTTTGTGTTTTTCCCCACATTTTTCCCCAAATTTTTTCCTCAATTTCTTCCCCATTTTCCTTCTCATTTTTCTTCTTTTTTTCCTGATTTTTTCCCCAATTTTTCCCAATTTTTCCCTCCATTTCTTCCCCATTTCCTCCTGATTTTTCCCCAATTTTTCCACACTTTTCCCCAATTTTTCTCCTTTTCTTTCAATTTTTTTGTGATTTTCCCCAATTTTTTCCCCATTTTTCCCCCATTTTTTCCCCAATTTTTCCCAATTTTTTCCCCATTTTTTCCCCATTTTTCCCCAATTTTCCCCAATTTTTCCCCCAATTATTTTTTACCAAAATCCCCTTTTTTTCCCCCAAAAAAATTCCCTTTTTTCACCTTCACACAGGGATTGAACAGCACCACCACATCATTCTCAGGCTCCAGGGCCATTTTTCCCCCAATTTTCTCCCCATTTCCCCCAAATTTTTCTCCTTTTTTCTTTTATTTTTTTTCATTTTTTTCTCATTTTTTCCTCATTTTCCCCAAATTTTCCGCCAAATTTTCCCAATTTTTCCCAATTTTTTTCCCATTTTTTTCCCAATTTTTCCCCAATTTTTCCCCTTTTTTTTTCATTTCCCCCCTAATTTTTTCTCAATTTTTCCTCTTTTTTCTGCTTTTTCCTCCCCTTTTTTCCTGATTTTTCCCCATTTTTTCTCAATTTTTTTACCATTTTCCCCCATTTAAACCAATTCTTTCCCTTTTCTTTTCCATTTTCCCCCATATCTTCCCCATTTTTTCCCCAATTTTCCCCCAATTTTTTCCCAATTTTTCCTCTTTTCCCCCCTTTTTTCCTGATTTTTCCCCATTTTTTTCTCATTTTTTACCAATTTCCCCCATTTTAAACCAATTTTTCCCTTTTCTTTTCCATTTTCCCCCCATATCTTCCCCATTTTTTCCCCAATTTTCCCCCCTTTTTTCCCAATTTTTCCTCTTTTTTCCCCCTTTTTCCTGATTTTTTCCTGATTTTTCCTTCTTTTTTCCTCAATTTTTTACCATTTTCCCCCCATTTTAAACCAATTTTTTAGGATTTTTTTTTCATTTTCCCCCCATATTTTCCCCATTTTTCCCCCAATTTTTCCCCATTTTTCCCCATTTTTTCCCCAATTATTTTTTACCAAAATTCCCTTTTTTTTCCCCCAAAAAAATTCCCCTTTTTCACCTTCACACCAGGGATTGAACAGCACCACCACATCATTCTCAGGCTCCCAGGGCCATTTTTCCCCCAATTTTCTCCCCATTTCCCCCAAATATTTCTCCTTTTTTCTTTTATTTTTCCTCATTTTTTTCCTCATTTTTCCCCCAATTTTCCCCCAAATTTTCCCAATTTTTCCCAGTTTTTTTCCCTGATTTTTCCCCAAATTTTTTCCCAATTTTTTCCCAATTTCCCTCCAGTTTTTCCCCCATATTTCCAAATTTTTTCCCCAATTTTTTTCCTTTTTTTCTGCTTTTCCCCCCTTTTTTTCCTGATTTTCCCCATTTTTTCCCTCAATTTTTTCCCATTTTCCCCCCATTTTAAACCAATTTTTTTAGGTTTTTTTTTCATTTTCCCCCCATATCTTCCCCATTTTTTCCCAATTTTTCCTCTTTTCCCCCCTTTTTTCCTGATTTTTTCCCCATTTTTTTCCTCAATTTTTTACCAATTTCCCCCCATTTTAAACCAATTTTTTAGGGTCTTTTTTTCCATTTTCCCCCATATCTTCCCCATTTTTTCCCCATTTTTTCCCCCGTTTTTTCCCCATTTTTTCCCAATTTTTCCCCAATTATTTTTTACCAAAATCCCCTTTTTTTCCCCCAAAAAAAATCCCCATTTTTCACCTTCACACCAGGGATTGAACAGCACCACCACATCGTTCTCGGGCTCGAACGGCGCCGCGAATTCCCCGGCCTCCGTCCTGGTCCTGACGCTCAACCGGTACCCGACCAATGGGAGCCGTGGGCGGGGCCGTCAGCCCCACCCACAGGGCGTGGTCACACCCGGCCACGCCCCCCAGGGGCTCGGCCACGCCCTCATCCAGCTCCGCCCTCCAGCCCGTGGGGGAGGAGTCACCCAGAGGCACCAGGACGTGAGTGCCCTTGGCCACCTGGGGGTTGGGGCCTGGGGACGCAAATTTGCATAAAATTTGCATAAAATTTGCATAAAATTTGCATAACCCAAAGCGTTTTACCGTTTTTTCCCAAAAATCCCCGATTTTCCCACGAAATTTCCTAAAATTTTACCTCAGAATTCGCAAATTCACCCACAAAAAAGTTCAGTTTTGCCCCAAAAATCCCCACCAAAATCCCCACAAAATCCCCCAAATTTCGCCTCAAAATTCACAAATTTCACCCCAAAAATTTCCTGAATTTCCCCCAAAACTCCCAAATTTTTCCCAAAAAAATTCCTCCCAAATTTCCCACAAAATTCAAAAATTCCATCTCAAAATTCCCCTCATAAAATTACCGAATTTTACCCAAAATTTCGCAAATTTTCACTTCAAAAATCCCGAATTTCCCTTCAAAATCCGAATATTTCCCACCAAAATCCCAATTTTACCCCAAAATTTGCCCCCAAATTCCCCAATACCCTCGGACACTCTGGGGATTGGGGCCTGGGAACGCAAATTTGCATAAAATTTACATAAAATTTACATAAAATTTACATATCCCCAAAGCGTTTTACAGTTTTTCCCAAAAATCCCCGATTTTCCCACAAAATTTCCTAAAATTTTACCTCAGAATTCGCAAATTCACCCACAAAAAAGTTCAGTTTTGCCCAAAAAAATCCCCACGATTTCAGCCCAAAAATCCCCCAAATTTCGCCTCAAAATTCACAAATTTCACCCCAAAAATTTCCCCCAAAACTCCCAAATTTTTCCCAAAAAATTCCTCCAAAAATACCAAATTTCCAGACCAAATCCCCCAAATTTCCCACAAAATTCAAAAATTCCATCTCAAAATTCCCCTCATAAAATTACCAAATTTTACCCAAAATTTCGCAAATTTTCACTTCAAAAATCCCGAATTTCCCATCAAAAACCCCAATTTTACCCCAAAATTCGCCCCCAAATTCCCCAATATCCTCGGACACCTGGGGGTTATGGCCTGGGAACGCAAATTTGCATAAAATTTACATAAAATTTACATATCCCCAGCACATTTTACCGTTTTTCCCAAAAATCCCCGATTTTCCCACAAAATTTCCTAAAATTTCACCTCCGAAATCGCAGATTAACCCACAAAAAAGTTCAGTTTTGCCCCAAAAAATCCCCACCAAAATCCCCACAAAATCCCCCAAATTTCGCCTCAAAATTCACAAATTTCACCCCAAAAATTTCCTGAATTTCCCCCAAAAAAACTCCCAAATTTTTCCCAAATAATTCCTCCAAAAATACCAAATTTCCAGACCAAATCCCCCAAATTTCCCACAAAATTCAAAAATTCCATCTCAAAATTCCCCTCATAAAATTACCAAATTTTACCCAAAATTTCACAAATTTTCACTTTAAAAATCCTGAATTTCCCACCAAAATTCTGGAATTTCACATCAAAATCCAAATATTTCCCACCAAAATCCCCAATTTTACCCCAAAATTCGCCCCCAAATTCCCCAATATCCTTGGACACCTGGGGGTTGGGGCCTGGGAACGCAAATTTGCATAAAATTTGCATAAAATTTGCATAAAATTTGCAAAAAATTTGCATATCCCCAAAGCGTTTTACAGGTTTTCCCAAAAATCCCCGATTTTCCCACAAAATTTCTTAAAATTTTACCTCAGAAATCGCAGATTAACCCACAAAAATTGTTCAGTTTTGCCCCAAAAATCCCCACCAAAATCCCCCAAATTTCGCCTCAAAATTCACAAATTTCACCCCAAAAATTTCCCCCAAAACTCCCAAATTTTTCCCAAAAAATTCCTCCCAAAAATTCCCAATTTCCTGACCAAATTTCCCACAAAATTCAAAAATTCCATCCTAAAATTCCCCTCATAAAATTACCGAATTTTACCCAAAATTTCGCAAATTTTCACTTCAAAAATCCCGAATTTCCCTTCAAAATTCAAATATTTCCCACCAAAATCCCCAATTTTGCCCCAAAATTCGCCTCCAAATTCCCCAATACCCTTGGACACCTGGGGCCTGGGAGTACAAATTTGCATAAAATTTACATATTTACAAAAAAAAATCTCCCCCCAAATCCCAGGAAATTTGTGAATTTTACCTACAAAAATCCCCAAAATTTCCCACAAAATTCACAATTTTACCACCAAAAAACACCTGAATTTCCCACAAAATTTCCCAATTTTCGCCCAAAAACTGCCTGAATTTTCCCCCCAAAAAAATCTTATATTCCATCCAAAATTTTTCCCAAAATTTTACGAATTTTTCCTCAAAATTTCCCCCAAATTTCCAAAACTTTTCCCCTCAAATCCACCCCAAAAAAATCCCAATTTCCCCCCATTTTTGGCTCTAAAATCGCCATTTTTTACCCTAAAACCCCAAAATTTTTCCCCAAAATTCCCCCCAAAATTCCCCCCAAATCCCCAAACCCCCCAAATTTCCAAAAATCCCCAAAATTCCCCTCAAAATTCCCGAATTTTCCCTCATTTGCATACCGAGGGTGAGCTCCAGGCAGAGCCCCTCCCCTTCCCGCAGGGGGCGGGGCAAGGCCACGCCCACATGGAAGCGCTGCCCCCTCCTCACCACCAGAGGGCGCCAGGCGAACTCCTGGGTGTGGTGAGCAACGCGATTGGCCGAGGAGCCGGGGCGGAGCCACACCGGAGCCAATAGGCCTGCAGGAAAAGGGAAAAGGGGCGGGGCTTAGCCATGGCCGCCATTTTGTGAAGGGAAAAATGGCGGGGTTGGGGCTGGCGGCCATTTTGTGAAGGGAAAAATGGCGGGAAAAGGGATGGCGGCCATTTTGTGAAGGGAAAAATGGCGGGGTTGGTGCTGGCGGCCATTTTGTGAGGGGAAAATGGCGGATTTGGGGTTTTTTAGGGGATTTTTTTTGGGTTTTTAAGGGGATTTTTTGGGCAAACTTTTTAGGATTTATATTTTGAATTTCTGAGGATTTTATGGGATTTTTGAGGGATTTTTTTGGGGATAATGGGGGGATTTTTGGGATTTCTTTTTGGATTTTCTGAGGATTTTATGGGGTTCCTTGGGTGCTTTCTGGGTGAATTTTTTGGGATTTCTTTTTGGAATTTCACAGGAATTTTTAGGATTTTTTTGGGGATCTTTACAATTTTTAGGGTGAATTTTTTGGGATATTTGGGGAGATTTTGGGGTCATTTTAGAGGATTTTTGGAGGGATTTTGGGGGAAATTTTTGGGGATTTTTTTTAGAATTTCAGAGGAATTTTGGGGATTTTTTGGTGGGATTTTTACGATTTTTGGGGAGGGGATTTTTTGGGATTTTTGTGGGGATTTTGGGGCTATTTACGGGGATTTTGGGGGGATTTTAGGGGGGAGCGACGCCATTGGCCGAGGAGCCGGGGCGGAGCAACACCGGAGCCAATAGGCCTGCGGGAAAAGGGAAAAGGGGCGGGGCTTAGCCATGGCCGCCATTTTGTGAGGGGGAAAATGGCGGGGTTGGGGCTGGCGGCCATTTTGTGAGGGGGAAAATGGCGGGAAAAGGGCTGGCGGCCATTTTGTGAGGGGGAAAATGGCGGGAAAAGGGCTGGCGGCCATTTTGTGAGGGGGAAAATGGCGGATTTGGGGTTTTTGGGGCTTTTTAGGGGCCTTTTTTTTGGATTTTTAAGGGGATTTTTTGAGGCATTTTAGGGGTAAATTTTTAGGATTTATATTTTGAATTTCTGGGGATTTTTTTGGGGGATTTTTTGGGATTTTTGAGGATTTTTTTAGGAGGTTTTGGGGGAATTTTTGGGGATATTTAGGGGGATTTTCAGGGATTTTTTTTGATATTTGGAGGATTTTATAGAATTTTTTGGGCGATTTCTGGGTGAATTTTTTGGGATTTCTTTTTGGAATTTCACAGGAATTTTTAAGATTTTTTTGGGGATCTTTACAATTTTGGGGGGGAATTTTTTGGGATTATTTTAGAGGATTTTTGGAGGGATTTTGGGGGAAATTTTTGGGGATTTTTTTTTTTTGGAATTTCAGAGGATTTTATGGGATTTTTTGGGGATTGTTTGGGATTTTTTGAGGATTTTTTTGGAGCTTTTAAGAGAATTTTTGGGGATATTTAGGGGGATTTTCCAGTGATTTTTTTTTCATATTCTGAGGATTTTATGGGATTTTTGGGGTGATTTCTGGGTGAATTATTTGGGATTTCTTTTTGGAATTTCACAGGGATTTTTGGGGGGATTTTTACGATTTTTGGGAGGAATTTAGGGGGATTTTTTGGGGGGATTTTTGGAGGAATTTTTTAGGAGGTTTTGGGGAATTTTTGGGGATATTTAGGGGGATTTTACAGTGATTTTTTTTTCATATTCTGAGGATTTTATGGGATTTTTTGGGGTGATTTCTGGGTGAAATTTTTGGGATTTCTTTTTGGAATTTCACAGGGATTTTTGGGGGGATTTTTACGATTTTTGGGGGGAATTTAGGGGAATTTTTTGGGGGGGATTTTTGGAGGATTTTTTTTGGAGGTTTTGGGGAATTTTGGAGGATATTTAGGGAGATTTTCCAGTGATATTTTTTTTATATTCAGAGGATTTTATGGGATTTTTTGGGGTGATTTCTGGGGGAAATTTTTAGGATTTCTTTTTGGAATTTCACAGGAACTTTTAGGATTTTTTTGGGGATCTTTATGATTTTTTGGGGGAATTTGGGGGGATTTTTTTGGGATATTTAGGGGGATTTTTGGGTCATTTTAGAGGATTTTTGGAGGGGTTTTGGGAAAAATTTTGGGATTTTTTTTTTTGAATTTCAGAGGAATTTTGGGGATTTTCTGCGGGATTTTTACGATTTTTGGGGGGGGATTTTGTGGGGTTTTTGTGGGGATTTTGGCGCTATTTACGGGGATTTTGGGGGGATTTTTTTGGGATATTTGGGGCAATTTTTGAATTATTTTAGAGAATTTTTTGAGGTATTTTTAATACACCTGCAGGAAAGATAAAAGCCGGCCTGGCTTAACCACGGCGGCCATTTTGTGAGGGGAAAATGGCGGGGTTGGGGCTGGCGGCCATTTTGTGAGGGGAAAAATGGTGGATTTGGGGTTTTTGGCAATTTTTTTGAGGGATTTTGGGGGGATTTTTGGGGAATTTTTGAGGCATTTTTGGGGGAATTTTTTAGGGTTTATATTTTGAATTTCTGAGGAATTTATGGGATTTTTTTTGGTATTTTTTGGGATTTTTTGAGGATTTTTTTAGGATTTATATTTTGAATTTCTGAGGATTTTTGGGGGGATTTTTTGGGATTTTGTGAGGATTTTTTGGAGGTTTTGGGGGAAATTTTGGGAATTTTTTTTTGAATTTCAGAGCAATTTGGGGGATTTTCTGCGGGATTTTTACGATTTTGGGCGGCTGATTTTTGGGCATTTTTGTGGGGATTTTGGGGGGATTTTTTTGGGGGATATTTGGGGCAATTTTTAGTTAATTTAAGAGAAATTTTTGAGGTATTTTTAATACACCTGCAAGAAAGAAAAAGCGGGCGTGGCTTAACCGTGGCGGCCATTTTGTGAGGGGCCGCCTGCCTCAAAAAACACCGGATTTTTTTGGTTTTTTTTTTAATTTTTCCCCCCAAAACTCCGGGAATTTTTAACCCTTACCTGGACGGATGGGCTGCGCCGCCCTCCTGCCCGGGATCTCCCCCGGGATGGGCTCCCAGTCCCGCTCCCGCTGCCGGTTCCCGCAGCAGCCGCAGCAGCAGCCGCTCTTGGCCGCCAGGCGGCGCCAAAAGCCACGCCCAGAAGGGGGCGGGGCCTGGCGCGAGGAACCCGGCCCCCCCTGGCGGTGAACGGAGGCGAAACGGCCCGGGTCCAACCGGGGGTCCGGCATGGCCTGGAACCAGTAGAAACCAGTATAAACCAGTATAAACCAGTATAAACCAGTACAAACCAGTACAAACCAGTATAAACCAGTATAAACCAGTATAAACCAGTACAAACCAGTACAAACCAGTAGAAACCAGTACAAACCAGTAGAAACCAGTATAAACCAGTATGCGTTGGTACAAGGCGGTGTAAGGCAGTACAGGTGGTAAAAAAGGGAAAAAATGGTAAAAACCAGTAAAAACCAGTACAAACCAGTATAAACCAGTATGCGTTGGTACAAGGTGGTGTAAGGCAGTGTGGGTGTGAAAAATCGGGAAAAAATGGGAAAAAATGGTAAAAACCAGTAAAAACCAGTAGAAACCAGTACAAACCAGTATAAACCAGTAGAAACCAGTATAAACTAGTATAAACCAGTATAAGGTTAGGTGGTAGGGAACAGTATGGACCAGTATAAACCAGTATGGACCAGTAAAAACCAGTAAAAACCAGTAAAAACCAGTATAAACCAGTAAAAACCAGTATAAGGTTAAGTGGTAGGGAGCAGTATGGACCAGTATAAACCAGTATGGACCAGTATGGACCAGTATAAACCAGTATAAGGTTAGGTGGTAGGGACCAGTATGGACCAGTATGCACCAGTAGAAACCAGTACAAACCAGTATAAACCAGTATGCGTCAGTACAAGGTGGTGTAAGGCAGTGTGGGTGTGAAAAATGGGGAAAAAATGGGAAAAAATTATAAAAACCAGTAAAAACCAGTATAAACCAGTATAAACCAGTATAAACCAGTATAAACCAGTATGCATTGGTACAAGGCGGTGTAAGGCAGTACAGGTGGTAAAAATGGGGAAAAAATGGGAAAAATAGTGTAAACCAGTATAAACCAGTACAAACCAGTAGAAACCAGTACAAACCAGTAGAAACCAGTACAAACCAGTATAAACCAGTATGCGTTGGTACAAGGCGGTATAGGGCAGTATGGGTGTGAAAAATGGGGAAAAAATGGGAAAAAATTGTAAAAACCAGTATAAACCAGTAAAAACCAGTATAAACCAGTATAAACCAGTATAAACCAGTATAAACCAGTATGCGTCGGTACAAGGTGGTGTAAGGCAGTGTGGGTGTGAAAAATGGGGAAAAAATGGGAAAAAATTGTAAAAACCAGTATAAACCAGTATAAACCAGTATGCGTCAGTACAAGGCAGTATAGGGAAGTATGGGTGGTAAAAATGGGGAAAAAATGGGAAAAATGGTAAAAACCAGTAAAAACCAGTAAAAACCAGTATAAGGTTAGGTGGTAGGGACCAGTATGGACCAGTATAAACCAGTATGGACCAGTATGGACCAGTATAAACCAGTATAGGTGATACAAACCAGTAAAAATGGTAAAAAATGGTAAAAACCAGTATAAACCAGTATAAACCAGTAAAAACCAGTATAAGGTTAGGTGGTAGGGACCAGTATGGACCAGTATAAACCAGTATGGACCAGTATAAACCAGTATAGGTGGTAAAAACCAGTAAAAATGGTAAAAAATGGTAAAAACCAGTAAAAACCAGTAAAAACCAGTAAAAACCAGTATAAACCAGTAAAAACCAGTAAAAACCAGTATAAGGTTAGGTGGTAGGGACCAGTATGGACCAGTATAAACCAGTATAGGTGGTAAAAACCAGTAAAAATGGTAAAAAATAGTAAAAACCAGTAAAAACCAGTAAAAACCAGTATAAGGTTAGGTAGTAGGGAGCAGTATGGACCAGTATAAACCAGTATGGACCAGTATGGACCAGTATAAACCAGTATAGGTGGTAAAAACCAGTAAAAATGGGAAAAAAATGGTAAAAAATGGTAAAAACCAGTATAAACCAGTATAAACCAGTATAAGGTTAGGTGGTAGGGACCAGTATGAACCAGTATGGACCATTATGAATTGCTACAAACCAGTATAAACCAGCATAAACCAGTAAAAACCAGTAAAAACCAGTATGGACCAGTATGGATCAGTATATGTTGTAAAAACCAGTAAGAACCAGTAAGAACCAGTATAAACCAGTATATACCAGTAAAAGGTCAATTGACCATTATGGACCAGTATAAAACAGTATGGACCAGTATAAACCAGTATGGACCAGTATGGACCAGTATGGACCAGTCCATCCCAGTAACCCCTCCCAGTGCCTCCCAGTATGGACCAGTAACCCCCAGTATATCCCAGTTTGAACCAGTACAACCCATCCCAGCACCCCAGTAGGGCCCAGTCCTTCCCAGTATGAACCAGTAACGGCTCCCAGTGCTCCCAGTATGAACCAGTAACCCCCAGAAACCCCTCCCAGTGCTCCCAGTATGGCCCAGTCCATCCCAGTATGAACCAGTAACCGCTCCCAGTTCATCCCAGTATGAACCAGTAACCCCCAGTAACCCCTTTCAGCCTCCCAGTATGAACCAGTAACCGCTCCCAGTGCTCCCAGTATGAACCAGTAACCCCCCAGTAACCCCTCCCAGTGCTCCCAGTAAGGCCCAGTCCATCCCAGTATGAACCAGTAACCGCTCCCAGTGCTCCCAGTATGAACCAGTAACCGGTCCCAGTGCTCCCAGTATGAACCAGTCCTTCCCAGTATGAACCAGTAACCGCTCCCAGTGCTCCCAGTATGGCCCAGTCCATCCCAGTATGAACCAGTAACCCCCAGTCCTTCCCAGTAACTGCTCCCAGTGCTCCCAGTAAGGCCCAGTCCATCCCAGTATGAACCAGTAACGGCTCCCAGTGCTCCCAGTATGAACCAGTAACCCCCAGCTCTTCCCAGTATGAACCAGTAACTGCTCCCAGTGCTCCCAGTATGAACGAGTAACCCCCAGTACCCCCTCCCAGTGCTCCCAGTATGGCCCAGTCCATCCCAGTATGAACCAGTAACCCCTTTCAGCCTCCCAGTATGAACCAGTAACCCCCAGTAACCCCTTTCAGCCTCCCAGTACGAACCAGTAACCCCTCCCAGTGCTCCCAGTATGAACCAGTCCATCCCAGTATGAACCAGTAACCCCCAGTAACCCCTCCCAGTGCTCCCAGTACGAACCAGTAACCGCTCCCAGTGCTCCCAGTATGAACCAGTAACCCCCAGTAACCCCTCCCAGTGCTCCCAGTATGAACCAGTCCTTCCCAGTATGAACCAGTAACCCCTCCCAGTGCTCCCAGTATGGCCCAGTCCATCCCAGTATGAACCAGTAACCGCTCCCAGTGCTCCCAGTATGAACCAGTAACCCCTTTCAGCCTCCCAGTACGAACCAGTAACCGCTCCCAGTGCTCCCAGTTCAACCCGGAAGCCGCTCCCAGTTCCCTCCCAGTCCCTCCCAGTTCGATCCCAGTTCCCTCCCAGTCCCCCCCGGGCCGGGCCTGTCCCAGCAGCTCCTCCCCCGCCAGACCAGTTCTCCCAGTTTGCCCAGTGACCCCTCCCAGTTTGCCCAGTGACCCCTCCCAGTGCTCCCAGTTTGCCCAGTGACCCCTCCCAGTGCTCCCAGTTTGCCCAGTGACCCCTCCCAGTGCTCCCAGTTTGCCCAGTGACCCCTCCCAGTGCTCCCAGTTTGCCCAGTAACCCCTCCCAGTGCTCCCAGTTTGCCCAGTGACCCCTCCCAGTGCTCCCAGTGCTCCCAGTTCCCGTTTCCGGCAGCCCCAGTGCTCCCAGTTTGCCCAGTTACCCCTTCCCAGTGCTCCCAGTAACGCCCCAGTGCTCCCAGTAACCCCTCCCAGTGCTCCCAGTTTGCCCAGTAACCTCTTCCCAGTGCTCCCAGTAACCCCCCAGTCCGCCCAGTTTGCCCAGTTACCCCTTCCCAGTGCTCCCAGTAACGCCCCAGTGCTCCCAGTAACCCCTCCCAGTGCTCCCAGTTTGCCCAGTAACCCCTTCCCAGTGCTCCCAGTGCTCCCAGTGCTCCCAGTTTGACCACTAACCCCCTCCCAGTGCTCCCAGTTTGACCACTAACCCCCTCCCAGTGCTCCCAGTAACCCCCCGGTCCTCCCAGTTTGACCAGTAACCCCTTCCCAGTCATCCCAGTTTGCCCAGTAACCCCTCCCAGTGCTCCCAGTTTGCCCAGTAACCCCTTCCCAGTGCTCCCAGTCACCCCAATTGCCCCTCCCAGTGCTCCCAGTTTGCCCTCCCAATGCTCCCAGTGCTCCCAGTTTGCCCAGTTCGCCCTCCCAGCGCTCCCAGTTCGCCCTCCCAGTGCTCCCAGTTCGCCCAGTTCGCCCTCCCAGCGCTCCCAGTACCTCCTCGGGGGCTCCCAGTAGCTCCCAGTAACTCCCAGTGCCGGCGGAGCGGGGGAAAGGGGCGTGGCCAGCGGAGGAAAGGGTGTGGTCAGCCCAGACCACGCCCCCCGCACCTCACGGGGATCACTATTTGGCAGGAGGGGCTCTATGGGGCGGGGCAATGGATCACTATGTGGCACCCCGCCGGAACCTCTCCCAGTACAAACCAGTATAAACCAGTAAGCGCGGGACGAGCCAGAATGGTTCCCAGTGGGCTCCGGAGTGTCCTGAGCACCCTCCCAGTATAAACCAGTATAAACCAGTGACCCCAAAGGTCGTTCCCAGCGGGCCCCGGAGCCTCCCAGTATAAGCCAGTACAGCCGAAATCATTCCCAGAGCTTCCTGAGCACTCCCCCAGTATAAACCAGTATAAACCAGTACAAACCAGTGACCCCAAAGGTCGTTCCCAGCGGGCCCCGGAGCCTCCCAGTATAAACCAGTACAGCCCACTTTGTGGCGGGGGCGGTCGCTATGGGCTGAACCGTTGGCTCACTATGTGGCAGGGGGGTTCCTATGGGTAAATCAATGGCTCACTATGTGGCAGGGGGGGTCTATAGGGTCCGCGGCTCAATATTTGGCAGGGAGGGGTCTATGGGGGTTTTTAATGGCTCACTATGTGGCAGGGGGGTCCGGGTTCATATGGGGAGGGGGGCTATGGCTCTATATTTGGCAGAGGGGTCCCTATGGGTAATTCAATGGCTCATTATGTGGCAGGGAGTTCCATGGCTCAATACGGGGAAGGGGTTCGGCTCGTTATTTGGCAGGAGGATCCCTATGGGGTGAATGAATGGCTCACTATGTGGCAGGGGGGTCCGGCCCCATATGGGGAGGGGGCTTTGGCTCAGTATTTGGCAGAGGTGTCCCTATCGGCTAAATCAATGGCTCACAATCTGGCAGGGGGGTCCCTATGGGTAAATCAATGGCTCACCATGTGGCAGGGGGTCCTTATGGGTATTTCAATAGCTCACTATGTGGCAGGAGGTCCCTATGGGTATTTCAATGGCTCACTATGTGGCAGGGGGTCCCTATAGTTATTTCAATGGCTCACTCTGAGGCAGGGGGTCCCTATGGGTAAATCAATGGCTCACAATGTGGCAGGGGGGTCCCTATGGGTAAATCAATGGCTCACTATGTGGAAGGGGGTCCCTATGTGTAATTTAATGTGGAAGGGGGTCCCTATGGGTATTTCAATGGCTCACTATGTGGCAGGGAGTCCCTATGGGTAAATCAATGGCTCACTATGTGGCAGGGGGTCCCTATGGGTAATTCAATGGCTTCCTATGTGGCAGGGGGTCCCTATGGGTAAATCAGTGGCTCACTATGTGGCAGGGGGTCCCTATGTGTAATTTAATGTGGAAGGGGGGTCCCTATGGGTAAATGAATGGCTCACAATGTGGCAGGGGGGTCCCTATAGGGTAAATCAATGGCTCACTATGTGGCAGGGGATCCCTATAGGTAATTCATGGCTCATTATGTGGCAGGGGGGTCCCTATGGGTAAATTAATGGCTCACCATGTGGCAGGGGGTCCCCATCGTTAAATCAATGGCTCGTTATGTGGCAGCGGATCCCTATGGGTATTTCAATGGCTCACTATGTAGCGGGGGGTCCCTATGGGTATTTTAATGGCTCACGATGTGGCAGGGGGGTCCCTATGGGTAAATTAATGGCTCACAATGTGGCAGGGGGGTCCCTATAGGTAATTTCATGGCTCACAATGTGGCAGGGGGTCCCTATGGGTAAATCAATAGCTCACTATGTGGCGGGGGGGTCTCTATGGGTAAATTAATGGCTCACTATGTGGCAGGGGGTCCCTATGTGTAATTTAATGTGGCAGGGGGGTCCCTATAGGTATTTCAATGGCTCACTATGTGGCAGGGGGGTCTCTATAGGCAAACCAATGGCTCACTATGTGGCAAAGGGAGCGAGGGTCACTTTGTGGCAGGGGTTCTCTATGGGACGAGTCAATGGCTCACAATGTGGCAAGGCCCTGGGGCTCACTATTTGGCAATACCTGAGTCACAATTTGGCAACTCCCCACCCCTCCCCTCCCCCCTGCTCCAGGGCAGGGCTTGGCTCACTATTTGGCAAGGCCTCGCCCCAGGGCTGGGCCATGGCTCAGTATTTGGCAGTGACGCGTTTGGCGGTGGCGCAACCGGGGCGAGGTTTGGGGTGGGGATGAGGGAACTGGGAGGGAACTGGGATGAACTGGGAGTGGATTTGGGGTCACTGGGAAGGGCCTGGATGCGCCTGTGGCCACGCCCACCTCATTAATACGCAGGTTTATGCAAATTAGACGCGAGATAAAATCGGACGTGTGAACGGTAATTGGGATTGGGGGCCGCTGGTTTGTACTGGGAGGGGCCGGGGCGTGCGTCTGACCACGCCCACACTAATTCATATGCAAATTTATGCTAATGAGATGTGATACATGCATCTGAGACGTGACATAAACCCCCAATCCCCTCCCAGTTCATCCCAGTTCAAACCAGTCCGCACCATTTCCTTTCTCTCCTTTATTAATTACGCGCCGCTCATTAATAATTCATTAATTCCTCATGAATTATTCATGACCTCCCCCGTTTCCCCCTCCCCCCCACCCTTCCCCCGGGGGGCGGGGCCTGCGCTGGCCCCTCCCTCCCCCCCCCTCCCCCTCCCGTCCCGCGGGAAAATTTTTGGGATTTTTTTCAAGGGGGGGGGGAGGGGGACCCGCCCCTCCCCCCAACCCCCCGGGAACCAAAAACCCCCAAAAATTCCCAAAATTTCCCCCCCAAAAAATTCCCGAAAAACAAACAAAAAAAAAGAATTTAAAATAATACAAAATAAAAAAAACCACCCCCGCAAACCCCGCCCCCTTCATTTGCATAACCCCGCTCCCCTCGGCCAATCGGCTGCTGGGGGAAGGGGGCGGGGCCCGGCCCGCAGCACCATACACGGGAAAAGGGGCGTGGCCAAAAGTGAGGTGGGCGTGGCCGTGCAGAGGGGGCGTGGCTTTGGTGGCTGGGAGTGTCCTGGTCAGTCTGGGGGCGTGGCCAGGTGAGTCTGGCTCACCTGTCCCAGGGAGTGGGCGTGGCCAAATGACCTTAAAGGCTGTGTGGGTGTGGCCAGGTGAGTCAAGGGCGTGGCCATGCAAAGTGGGCGTGGCCTCACAAAACAGGGGTGTCCATCCAAAGTGGGCGTGGCCAGGTGATTCAGGAGGACAAAGAATGGGCGTGTCTAAGGGAAACGGGCGTGTCCAGATAACTCAGGGGGTGTGGTCATGCAAAGTGGGCGTGTCCAGGTGAGTCAGGTGTGCGTGTCCATTTAAGTCAGGCGGGTGTGGCCATTTAAGTGGGTGTGTCCAGGTAAATTTGGGGGCGTGTCTGGGGAAAGTGGGCGTGTCCGTGCAAAGTGGGCGTATCCGAATCAATGGGCGTGTCCATGCAAAGAGGGCGTGTTCATGCAAAGAGGGCGTGTTCATGCAAAGTGGGCGTGTTCATGCAAAGTAGGCGTGTCCGAGTAGATGGGCGTGTCCATGCAAAATGGGCGTGTCCGAGTCAAGGGGCGTGTCCGTGCAAAGTGGGCGTGTCCGAGTCAATGGAGGTATCTATGTAAAGTGGGCGTGTCCGAGTCGATGGGCGTGTCCATGCAAAGTGGGTGTGTCCGAGTCAATGGGCGTGTCCATGCAAAGTGGGTGTGTCTGAGTCTGTGGGCGTGTCTATGCAAAGTGGGCGTGTCCGAGACAATGGGCGTGTCCGTGGAAAAGTGGGCGTGTCCAAGTCAATGGGCGTGTCTATGTAAAGTGGGCGTGTCCAAGACAATGGGCGTGTCTATGCAAAGTGGGCGTGTCCGTGTCAATGGGCATATCTATGTAAAGTGGGCGTGTCCTAGAAAAATGGGCGTGTCCAAATAAATGGGAGTGTCCTAGTCAATGGGCGTGTCTTCACAAAGTGGGCGTGTCCGAGTCAATGGGCATGTCCATGTCAATGGGCGTGTCCATGTAAAGTGGGCGTGTCTGCCAATAGGCGTGTCCGAGTCAATGGGCGTGTCCATGCAAAGTGGGCGTGTCTGAGTAAATGGGCGTGTCCATGCAAAGTGGGCGTGTCCGAGTCAATGGGCGTGTCTTCACCAAATGGGCGTGTCTGACTCAATGGGCATGTCTGAGTCAATGGGCGTGTCCAAGTCAATGGGTGTGTCCATGCAAAGTGGGCGTGTCCGAGTCAATGGGCGTGTCCATGCAAAGTGGGCGTGTCTGAGCCAATGGGCGTGTCAAAGTCAATGGGCGCGTCCATGTCAATGGGCGTGTCTTCACAAAGTGGGCGTGTCTGACTCAATGGGCGTGTCCGACTCAATGGGCGTGTCCATGTCAATGGGCGTGTCCATGCAAGGTGGGCGTGTCTAACCGTAGTGGGTGTGTCCATGCAAAGTGGGCATGTCCAAGTCAATGGGCTTGTCTATGCAAAGTGGGCATGTCTGGCTGAAGTGGGTGTGTCCATGCAAATTGGGAAGGTCTGAGTCAATGGGCGTGTCCATGCAAAGAGAGCGTGTCCGAGTCAATGGGTGTGTCCAAGCAAAGTAGGCGTGTCCAAGTCAATGGGCATGTCCATGCAAATTGGGCAGGTCTGATTCAATGGGCGTGTCCTCGCAAAGTGGGCGTGTCTGAGTAAATGGGCGTGTCTATGCAAAGAGGGCGTGTCCGAGTCAATGGGCGTGTCCATGCAAAGTGGGCGTGTCAAAGTCAATGGGCGCATCCATGCAAAGTGGGCGTGTCAAAGTCAATGGGCCTGGCCATGTAAAGTGGGCGTGTCTGCATCAATGGGCGTGTCTATGCAAAGTGGGCGTGTCCATGCAAAGTGGGAGTGTCTGAGTCAATGGGGGTGTCTGATTCTGTGGGCGTGTCCATTCAAAGTAGGCGTGTCCGAGTAAACGGGTGTGTCCGTGCAAAGTGGGCGTGTCTGAGTCAATGGGCGTGTCCATGCAAAGGGGGCGTGTCCTCGTCAATGGGCGCGTCCTCTCAAAGTGGGCGTGTCCCCCGGGAGTGGGCGTGGCTACACCCTGGGCAGCAGCGACCTCTGGCACCGCCTCAGGTGCGCGTGGGCCCCGCCCCGGCGCCGCCAGAACAAGGCCACGCCCCCCACGACGGCGGCCACGCCCACCAGCACCATCGGCCCCGCCCAGGCGCCGGGCCCCGCCCCCACGGCGATGACGATGACCTCGGTGTCGGGCGCGCGGGTGGGCGGGGCCTGGGCGGGGCAGCCCAGCCAATCGCGGAGCGCGGATTTGGGGTATCCGGGCAGAACCCGCAGGGCGGAGTTGTCGAATTTCCAGTAGAGGTGGGAGCGGTAGAAATAGGTGAAGGCTGGAATGGGGAGACTGGGATCAAACTGGGAGGGACTGGGAGGGACTGGGAGGGACTGGGAGGGACTGGGATCAAACTGGGAGGGACTGGGAACAAACTGGGATAAACTGGGAGGGACTGGGAGGGACTGGGAACAAACTGGGAGGGACTGGGAGGGACTGGGAACAAACTGGGAGGGACTGGGAGGGACTGGGAGGGACTGGGAGGGACTGGGATCAAACTGGGAGGGAACTGGGAGCAAACTGGGAGGGACTGGGAGGGACTGGGAGAAAACTGGGATAAACTGGGAGGGACTGGGATCAAATTGGGAGGGACTGGGAGCAAACTGGGAGGGACTGGTTTATACTGGGATTGAGTTCACGGTTACTGGGAGGGGCTGAGATCAAACTGGGAGGGACTGGGATGGACTGGGAGGGACTGGGAGGGGGTTTGGGGGTTACCGGTTTATACTGGGATGGAGTTTAGGGTTACTGGGATCAAACTGGGAGGGACTGGTTTGGACTGGAAAGGACTGGTTTGGACTGGGAACAAACTGGGAGGGACTGGGAGGGGTTTGGGGGTTACTGGGAGGGACTGGGAGGGACTGGGAACAAACTGGGAGGGACTGGGAGGGACTGGGAACAAACTGGGAGGGACTGGGAGGGCTTTTGGGGGTTACTGGTTTGTACTGGGAGGGACTGGGAGGGACTTGAAGGGACTGGGATCAGACTGGGAGGGACTGGGAGGGGGTTTGGGGTTACTGGGAAGGAGCTGGGAGTTACTGGTTTATACTGGGATGGAGTTCAGGGTTACTGGGAGGGACTGGGATGGACTGGGAGGGACTGGGAGGGACTGGGATCAAACTGGGAGGGACTGGGATGGACTGGGAGGGGGTTTGGGGGTTACCGGTTTATACTGGGATGGAGTTCAGGGTTACTGGGATCAAACTGGGAGGGACTGGGAGGGGTTTGGGGGTTACTGGGAGGGACTGGGAGGGAACTGGGAGGGACTGGGATGGAGTGGGAGGGACTGGGATCAAACTGGGAGGGGGTTTGGGGTTACTGGTTTGTACTGGGATGGAGTTTAGGGTTACTGGGATCAAACTGGTTTGGACTGGTTTGGACTGGGACGGACTGGGATCAAACTGGGAGGGACTGGGAGGGGGTTTGGGGGTTACTGGGATGAACTGGTTTATACTGGGATGAACTGGGAGGGCATTTGGGGTAACAGGAAGGGAACTGGGAGCTACTGGTTTATACTGGGAGGGACTGGGAGGGAATTTTTTAAAGGGAATTTTTGGAGGGGATTTTTTGAGGATTTTTTGGGGGATTTTTTGGGGAATTTTTTGAGGGAATTTTTGAGGGGATTTTTTGAGGGAATTTTTTTGAGGGAATTTTTTAAAGGGAATTTTTTGAGGGAATTTTTTTGAGGGAAAATTTTTGAGGGAATTTTTTGAGGGAATTTTTTGGAATTTTTTTCGGATTTTTTAGGGAATTTTTTGAGGGAATTTTTTGAGGGAATTTTTTGAGGGGAATTTTTCGAGGGAATTTTTTGGGGTTTTTTTTTGAGGGAATTTTTAAAGGAAATTTTTTGAGGGAATTTTTTGAGGGAATTTTTAAAGGGAATTTTTTGAGGGAATTTTTTGAGGGAATTTTTTTGAGGGGTTTTTTTGAGGGAATTTTTTGGGTTTTTTTTTTTTAGGGGATTTTTTTTAGGGAATTTTTTGAGGGGATTTTTTGAGGGAATTTTTGGGGATTTTTTGGGGGTTTTTTTTTGAGGGAATTTTTAAACGGAATTTTTTGAGGGAATTTTTTGAGGGAATTTTTAAAGGGAATTTTTTGAGGGAATTTTTGAGGGAATTTTTAAAGGGAATTTTT
The DNA here is from genome assembly GCF_051311805.1 of Agelaius phoeniceus. NCBI lineage: Eukaryota > Metazoa > Chordata > Aves > Passeriformes > Icteridae > Agelaius > Agelaius phoeniceus. The sequence goes on along the minus strand of NC_135302.1, from coordinate 375,545 downwards.
TGAGGGAATTTCTTGAGAGAATTTTTTGAGGGAATTTTTAAAGGGAATTTTTTGAGGGAATTTCTTGGGGATTTTTTTCGGAGTTTTTTAGGGATTCTTGGGGATTTTTTGAGGGAATTTTTTGCTTTTTTTTTTTTAGGTGGGGGGGATTTTTGGGGTGAATTTTTGGGGTTTTTTGGGGTCTCACCATCGTCGGAGCCCATGAAGGCCCCGCGGGGGCCCGGGGGGATCCCCCAGACCTCGATGCTTTTGGGGTACTCGGGGTCCACGGCCCCCAGGGCCTCGTTGAACCGGTAATACCTGGGGAGGAGGGTGGGAAAAGGGATTTTGGGGTGAATTCGGGGAAATTTGGGAAATTTGGGAGGTTTGAGAGGCCCCAGAAGGTCCTAAAAGGTTGAGAAAAGGTCCCGGAAAGGCCCAGAAAGGTCCCAGAAAGAGCCCGGAGAGGTCCTGAAAGATGCATAAAAAGCACCAAAAGTCCGGGGGAAAAAATCCCAAAAAAATCCCGAAAATTCCCCAAAATTCCAGAGAAATCCCGAAAGGTTCCAGAAGGACCCAGAAGGTTCTGGAAGGTGAAAGAAAGATCCTAAAAGGTCCCCAAAAAAGCCCAGAAATGTACCGCAAAAAGAGCCCAGAGAGGTCCTGAAAGATGCATAAAAAGCCCCAAACGTCTGAGGGGAAAATCCCAAAAAAATCCCGAAAAAAATCCCAAAAAATCCAAAAAATCCCAGAAATTCCTCGAAGGTCCTAGAAGGCTCAGAGAAAGTCCTAAAAGGTGAATAAAAGATCCTAAAAGGTCCCAAAAAAACCCAGAAACGTCCCAGAAAGAGCCCGGAGAGGTCCTGAAAGATGCATAAAAAGCCCCAAAAGTCTGAGGGGAAAATCCCCAGAAAAATCCCAGAAAAATCCCAGAAAAATCCCAGAAAAATCCCCAAAAAATCACAGAAATTCCTGAAAGGTCCCGAAAGGTCCTAAAAGGTGAATAAAAGATCCTAAAAGGTCCCAAAAAAGCCCAGAAACGTCCCAGAAAGAGCCCGGAGAGGTCCTGAAAGATGCATAAAAAGCCCCAAAAGTCCGGAGAAAAAAATCCAAAAAAAATCCCCAAAAAATCCCAAAAAATCCCAGAAATTCCTGAAAGGTCCCGAAAGGTCCTGGAAGGCTCAGATAAAGTCCTGGAAGGTGAATAAAAGATCTTAAAAGGTCCCAAAAAAGCCCAGAAACGTCCCCAGAAAGAGCCCAGAGAGGTCCTGAAAGATACATAAAGAGCCCCAAAAGTCTGAGGGGAAAATCCCCAAAAAATCCCAGAAAAATCCCCAAAAAATCCCAAAAAAAATCCCAGAAATTCCTGAAAGGTCCCAGAAGGTCCTGGAAGGTGAATAAAAGATCCTAAAAGGTCCCCAAAAAGCCCAGAAATGTACCAAAAAAGAGCCCAGAGAGATCCTGATAGATACATAAAAAGCACCAAAAGTCTGAGGGGAAATCCCAAAAAAATCCCGAAAAAAATCCCAAAAAATCCAAAAAATCCCAGAAATTCCTGGAAGGTCCTAGAAGGCTCAGAGAAAGTCCTGGAAGGTGAATAAAAGATCCTAAAAGGTCCCAAAAAAGCCCAGAAATGTAGCGCAAAAAGAGCCCAGACAGATCCTGATAGATACCTAAAAAGCCTCAAACGTCTGAGGGGAAAATCCCCAAAAAAATCCCGAAAAAAATCCCAAAAAATCCCAAAAAAATCCCAGAAATTCCTGGAAGGTCCTAGAAGGCTCAGAGAAAGTCCTAAAAGGTGAATAAAAGATCCTAAAAGGTCCCAAAAAAGCCCAGAAATGTAGCAAAAAAGAGCCAAGAAAGGTCCTGATAGATACATAAAAAGCACCAAAAGTCCGGGGGAAAAATCCCGAAAAAATCCCCCAAAAATCCCCCAAAAATCCCAGAAATTCCTGAAAGGTCCCAAAAGGTCCTAAAAGGTGAATAAAAGATCCTAAAAGGTCCAAAAAAAAGCCCAGAAATGTAGCGCAAAAGAGCCCAGACAGATCCTGATAGATACCTAAAAAGCCTCAAAAGTCTGAGGGGAAAATCCCCAAAAAATCCCAGAAAAATCCCAGAAAAATCCCCAAAAAATCCCAGAAATTCCTGAAAGGTCCCAAAAGGTCCTGGAAGGTGAATAAAAGATCCTAAAAGGTCCCAAAAAAGCCCAGAAATGTAGCAAAAAACAGCCCAGACAGGTCCTGATAGATACATAAAAAGCCCCAAAAGTCCGGGAAAAATCCCCAAAAAATCCCGAAAATTCCCCAAAATTCCAGAGAAATCCCGAAAGATTCCAGAAGGTCCCAGAAGGTTCTGGAAGGTGAAAGAAAGATCCTAAAAGGTCCCCAAAAAAGCCCAGAAATGTAGCGCAAAAAGAGCCCAGAGAGGTCCTGAAAGATACATAAAAAGCAACAAAATCCAGGAAAAAATCCCCAAAAAAATCCCAGAAAAATCCCCCAAAAAATCCCAAAAATTCCTGAAAGGTCCCAAAAGGTCCTAAAAGGTGAATAAAAGATCCTAAAAGGTCCCAAAAAAGCCCAGAAACGTCCCAGAAAGAGCCCAGAGAGGTCCTGAAAGATGCATAAAAAGCCCCAAAAGTGCTGAGGGGAAAAATCCCGAAAAAATCCCAGAAAAATCCCGAAAAAGTCCCAAAAAATCCCAGAAATTCCTGAAAGGTCCCAAAGAGGTCCTAAAAGGTGAATAAAAGGTCCTAAAAGGTCCCAAAAAAGCCCAGAAATGTAGCGCAAAAAGAGCCCAGACAGATCCTGATACGATACCTAAAAAGCCTCAAAAGTCTGAGGGGAAAATCCCCAAAAAATCCCAGAAAAATCCTAGAAAAATCCCCAAAAAAATCCCAGAAATTCCTGAAAGGTCCCAAAAGGTCCTGGAAGGTGAATAAAAGATCCTAAAAGGTCCCAAAAAAGCCAGAAATGTAGCAAAAAACAGCCCAGACAGGTCCTGATAGATACATAAAAAGCCCCAAAAGTCCGGAAAAATCCAAAAAAATCCCAAAAAAATCCCGGAAATTTCTGGAAGGTCCCAGAAGGTCTCAGAATGTTCTGGAAGGTTCAGAGAAAGTTCTGGAAGGTGTAGAAAGGTCCTGAAAGGTGCAGAAAGAGCCTGAAATAGCCCCAAAAGTCGCCCGGCCAGGTCCTGGAAAGCTGCATAAAAAGCCCGGAAAAAATCGCTCGAAAAATCCCCAAAAATCCCAGAAATTTCTGGAAGGTCCCGGGAGGTCTCAGAAGGTTCTGGAAGGTTCAGAGAAAGTTCTGGAAGGTTCAGAGAAAGTTCCTTAACGTGCAGAAAGAGCCTGAAACAGCCCAAAAGTCGCCCGGCCAGGTCCTGAAAGCTGCATAAAAAGCCCCGAAAAAATCGCTAAAAAATCCCAAAAAATCCCAGAAATTTCTGGAAGGTCCCAGAAGGTCTCAGAAGGTTCTGGAAGGTTCAGAGAAAGTTCTGGAAGGTTCAGAGAAAGTTCCTTAAGGTGCAGAAAGGTCCTGAAAGGTGCAAAAAGAGCCTGAAATAGCCCCAAAGTCGCCCAGCCAGGTCCTGGAAGCTGCATAAAAAGCCCGAAAAAATCGCTTAAAAAATCCCAAAAAATCCCAGAAATTTCTGGAAGGTCCCGGAAGGTCTCAGAATGTTCTGGAAGGTTCAGAGAAAGTTCTGGAAGGTTCAGAGAAAGTTCTGGAAGGTGTAGAAAGGTCCTGAAAGGTGCAGAAAGAGCCTGAAATAGCCCCAAAGTCGCCCAGCCAGGTCCTGAAAGCTGCATAAAAAGCCCCGAAAAAATCGCTTAAAAAATCCCAAAAAATCCCAGAAATTTCTGGAAGGTCCCGGAAGGTCTCAGAAGGTTCTGGAAGGTTCAGAGAAAGTTCCTTAAGGTGTAGAAAGGTGCAGAAAGAGCCTGAAATAGCCCCAAAATCCCGGCCAGGTCCTGGAAGATGCATAAAAAGCCCGGAAAAAATCGCTAAAAAATCCCAAAAAATCCAGAAATTTCTGGAAGGTCCCAGAAGGTCTCAGAATGTTCTGGAAGGTTCAGAGAAAGTTCTGGAAGGTTCAGAGAAAGTTCCTTAAGGTGCAGAAAGGTCCTGAAAGGTGCAGAAAGAGCCTGAAATAGACCCAAAGTCGCCCGCCAGGTCCTGAAAGCTGCATAAAAAGCCCCGAAAAAATCGCTAAAAAAATCCCAGAAATTTCTGGAAGGTCCCGGAAGGTCTCAGAATGTTCTGGAAGGTTCAGAGAAAGTTCCTTAAGGTGTAGAAAGGTCCTGAAAGGTGCAGAAAGAGCCTGAAATAGCCCCAAAGTCGCCCAGCCAGGTCCTGGAAGATGCATAAAAAGCCCCGAAAAAATTGCTAAAAAAATCCCAAAAAATCCCAAAAAATCCCAGAAATTTCTGGAAGGTCCCGGAAGGTCTCAGAAGGTTCTGGAAGGTGGCCTGGACGCACTTGTCACCCCGGAAGAGGTAAGTGTTGCCACTGGGCAGCCAGAGCAGGGCGGCGTCCAAGCGGTCGCTCGGGACCCCCCGGCCCAGCTCGGACAAAGGCCGGGGGTACCCGGGGGCCAAAACGCCCTCATCGAACACCCAGTGCCGGGAGCCTGGAATGGGGAGAAAACGGCCAAAATCAGGCAAAAAGGGCAAAAAAAGAAGGGTCAGAATAGGCCCAGAGATGAGGTGAAATTTGTACAAAATATGGGGAAATTTAGCCCAAAATTCAGCTCAAAATTCACCCAGAACCACCCAAAAATTCAATTTAGGATTTGCCCAAATGCCCCCAAAATTCACCCTAAATTCAGCCCAAAATTTATCCAGAAACACAATAAAAATCAACCCAAGATTTGCTCAAAATGGCCCAAAATTCACCCAGAAATTTCCCCAAAATCATCCAAAAATTCACCCCAAAATTCACCCCAAAATCACACAAAATTCACCCCAAAATTCACCCAGAATCAGCCAAAATTTACCTCAAAATTTGCCCAAAATTCAGCCCCAAATTCACCCAGATCCACCCAAAAATTCACTTCAGGATTTGCCCAAAATGCCCCAAAATTTGCCACAAAATCGCCCAAAATTCAGCCCAAAATTCATCCAAAACGACCAAAAAATTCAGCCCAAAATTCACCCAAAATCACTCAAATTTCACCTCAAAATTTGCCCAAAATGCCCCAAAATTCACCCCAAAATCACCCCAAAAATTCACTTCAAGATTTGCCCAAAATGCCCCAAAATTCACCCCAAAATTGCCCAAAATTCAGCCCAAAATTCACCAAGATTTGCCCAAAATTCAAATTTGGCTGAAATCTACCCCTGGTTGAACACCCAGTGCCGGGAGCCTGGAATGGGGAGAAAACGGCCAAAATCAGGCAAAAATAGTAAAAAAAGAATGGTGAGAATAGGCCCAGATTTATCCCAGAGTTGGGGGAAAAATTTGGACGGAACTGGCACAAAAATCGGCCAAAATTCGCCCAAAATTTGCCCAAAATTCAGGTCAAAATTCACTCAGAATTGCCTAAAATTCACCCAAGATTTGCCCAAAATCATCCAAAATTTACCTCAAAATTCACCCTAAAATCACTCGAAAATTCAGCCCCAAAATTTGCCCCAAATTGCCCAAAATTCAGCCAAGATTTCACCAAAATTAACACTGAAATGGACCAAAAATTTGCCCAAAATTCAGCCCAAAATCACACAAAATTCAGCTCAAAATTCACCCAGAATCAGCCAAAATTTACCACCAAAATTCACCCTAAAATTACTCAAAAATTCACCCCAAAATCACAACAAAAGTCAGGTCAAAATTCACCCAGAATCAGCCAAAATTTACCTCAAAATTCACCCTAAAATCACTCGAAAATTCACCCCAAAATCTGCCAAGAGTTGCCAAAAAATCAGCCCAGAATTTGCCCAAAATGCCCCAAAATTAACCCCAAAATTCACCTCAAAATCTGCCCAAAATTCAACCCAAAATTCACCCAAAATCGCCCAAAAATTCACTTCAAGATTTGCCCAAAATGCCCCAAAATTCACCACAAAATTGCCCAAAATTCAGCCCAAAATTCACCAAGATTTGCCCAAAATTCAAATTTGGCTGAAATCTACCCCTGGTCGAACACCCAGTGCCAGGAGCCTGGAATGGGGAGAAAACGGCCAAAATCAGGCAAAAAGGGCAAAAAATAATGGTGAGAATAGGCCCAGATTTATCCCAGAGTCGGGGGAAAATCTGGACGGAATTGGCACAAAAATCGGCCAAAATTTGCCCAAAATTCAGCCCAAAATCGCCCAAAATTAAGCCCAAAATTCACCCAGAATCACCCAAAAATTCACCCCAGGATTTGCCCAAAATCATCGAAAAATTCACGCCCAAAATCACACAAAATTCACCCCAAAATCACACAAAATTCACCCCAAAATTCACCCAGAACCGCCCAAAAATTCACCCAAGATTTGCCCAAAATCATCCAAAAATTCACCCCCAAATCACCCAAAATTCACCCCAAAATTCACCCAGAATCAGCCAAAATTTACCTCAAAATTCACCCAAAATTTCACCAAAATCACCCCAAATTCACCCTGAAATTTGCCCAAAATCTGCCAAAAAATCACCCAAAATTCAGCCCAAAATTCACCCAAAATTGCCCAAAATTCACCCAGAGTCGCCCAAAAATTCACCCCGAGATTTGCCCAAAATCATCCAAAAAATCACCCCAAAATTCAGCCAGAATCAGCCAAATTTCACCTCAAAATTTGCCCAAAATGCCCCAAAATTCACCCCAAAATCACCCAAAAATTCACTTCAAGATTTGCCCAAAATGCCCCAAAATTCACCCCAAAATTGCCCAAAATTCAGCCGCCAAAATTCACCAAGATTTGCCCAAAAATTCAAATTTGGCTGAAATCTACCCCTGGTTGAACACCCAGTGCCGGGAGCCTGGGATGGGGAGAAAACGGCCAAAATCAGGCAAAAATAGTAAAAAAAGAAGGGTCAGAATAGGCCCAGATTTATCCCAGAGTTGGGGAAAATCGGGACGGAATTGCACAAAAATCGGCCAAAATTTGCCCAAAATTTGCCCAAAATTCAGCTCAAAATTCACCCAGAGTCGCCCAAAAATTCACCCCGAGATTTGCCCAAAATCATCCAAAATTTACCTCAAAATTCACCCTAAAATCACTCGAAAATTCAGCCCAAAATTTGCCCCAAATTGCCCAAAATTCAGCCAAGATTTCACCAAAATTAACACTGAAATGGACCAAAAATTTGCCCAAAATTCAGCCCAAAACCACACAAAATTCACCCCAAAATCACACAAAATTCACCCCAAAATCACACAAAATTTACCTCAAAATTCACCCTAAAATCACTCGAAAATTCACCCCCAAAATCTGCCAAGAGTTGCCAAAAAATCAGCCCAGAATTTGCCCAAAATGGCCCCAAATTCACCCCAAAATCACCCAAAATTCACCCCAAAATCACCCAAAATTCACCCCAAAATCATGAAAAATTCACCACCCAAAATTCACCAAGATTTGACCAAAATTAACCCTGAAATGAACCAAAAATTTGCCCAAAATTCACCTCAAAATTCATCCAAAACCACTAAAAAATTAAGCCCAAAATTTGCCCAAAATTCAGCCCCAAATTCACCCAGATCCACCCAAAAATTCACTTCAGGATTTGCCCAAAATGCCCCAAAATTCACCACAAAATCACCCAAAATTCGGCCCAAAATCGCCCAAAATTCAGCCCAAAATTGCCCAAAATTCAGCCCAAAATCACCCAAAATTCAGCTCAAAATTTTACCAAAATCACCCCAAATTCACCCTGAAATTTGCTCAAAATTTGCCAAAAAAATCACCCAAAATTCAGCCCAAAATTTATCCAGAAACACAAAAAAAAATCAACCCAAGATTTGCTCAAAATGGCCCAAAATTCACCCCAAAATTCACTCCAAAATTCACCCCAAAATTCACCCAGAACCGCCCAAAAATTCACCCCAAGATTTGCCCAAAATCATCCAAAACTTTACCCCAAAATCACACAAAATTCACCCCAAAATTCACCCAGAATCAGCCAAAATTTACCTCAAAATTCACACCAAAATTCACCTCAAAATTCGCTCAAAATTCACCCAGAACCACCCAAAAATTCACTTCAGGATTTGCCCAAAATGCCCCAAAATTCGCCACAAAAACACCCAAAATTCAGCTCAAAATTCACCCCAAAATCACCAAAAAATTCACTTCAAGATTTGCCCAAAATGCCCTAAAATTCACCCCCAAAATTCATCCAAAACCACCAAAAAATTAAGCCCAAAATCTCTCAAAATTCACCTCAAAAATTGCCCAAAATTCAGCCCCAAATTCACCCCAAAATCACCCAAAAATTCACTTCAAGATTTGCCCAAAATGCCCCAAAATTCACCCCAAAATCGCCCAAAATTCAGCTCAAAATTTCACCAAAATCACCCCAATTCACCCTGAAATTTGCCCAAAATTTGCCACAAAATCACACAAAATTCATCCAAAACCACCAAAAAATTCAGCCCAAAATTTTACCAAAATCACCCCAAAATTCACCCTGAAATTTGCCCAAAATTTGCCAAAAATTCACCCAAAATTCAGCCCAAAATTCACCCAAAATTGCCTAAAATTCAGCCAAGATTTGCCCAAAATTAACCCTGAAATGATCCAAAAATTTGCCCAAAATTCACCCCAAAATTCATCCAAAACCACCAAAAAATTAAGCCCAAAATCACTCAAAATTCACCCAAAATTCACCCAGAATCAGCCAAAATTCACCTCAAAATTTGCCCAAAATTCAGCCCCAAATTCACCCCAAAATCACCCAAAAATTCACTTCAAGATTTGCCCAAAATGCCCCAAAATTCAACCAACATTTGACAAAAATTAACCCTGAATGAACCAAAAATTTGCCCAAAATTCACCATAAAATCGCCCAAATTTCAGCCCCAAATTCACCCAGATCCACCCAAAAATTCACTTCAGGATTTGCCCAAAATGCCCCAAAATTCACCACAAAATCACCCAAATTCAGCCCAAAATCGCCCAAAATTCAGCTCAAAATTTTACCAAAATCACCCCAAAATTCACCCTGAAATTTGCCCAAAATTCACCCCAAAATCACCCAAAAATTCAGCCCAAAATTCACCCAAAAGTGCCTAAAATTCAGCCAAGATTTGACCAAAATTAACCCTGAAATGAACCAAAAATTTGCCCAAAATTCACCACAAAATCGCCCAAAATTCAGCCCAAAATTCATCCAAAACCACCAAAAAATTAAGCCCAAAATCTCTCAAAATTCACCTCAAAATTTGCCCAAAATGCCCCAAAATTCACCCCAAAATCACCCAAAAATTCACTTCAAGATTTACCCAAAATGCCCCAAAATTTGCCAAAAAATCACCCAAAATTCAGCCCAAAATTCACCAAGATTTGCCCAAAATTCAAATTTGGCTGAAATCTACCCCTGGTTGAACACCCAGTGCCGGGAGCCTGGAATGGGGAGAAAACGGCCAAAATCAGGCAAAAATAGTAAAAAAAGAATGGTGAGAATAGGCCCAGATTCATCCCAGAGTCGGGGGAAAATTTGGACGGAATTGGCACAAAAAATCGGCCAAAATTTGCCCAAAATTCAGCCCAAAATCGCCCAAAATTCAGGTCAAAATTCACCCAGAATCGCCCAAAAATTCACCCCGAGATTTGCCCAAAATCATTCAAAAATTCACCCCCAAAATCACCTCAAAATTTGGCCCACATTCACCCAGAACCACCCAAAAATTCACTTCAGGATTTGCCCAAAATGCCCTAAAATTCACCCCAAAATTCATCCAAAAACCACTAAAAAATTAAGCCCAAAATAACTCAAAATTCACTCCAAAATTTGCCCAAAATTCAGCCCAAAATTCACCCAGAACCACCCAAAAATTCACTTCAAGATTTACCCAAAATGCCCCAAAATTCACCACAAAATCACCCAAAATTCGGCCCAAAATTGCCCAAAAATTCAGCCCAAAATCACCCAAAATTCAGCTCAAAATTTCACCAAAATCACCACAAATTCACCCTGAAATTTGCCCAAAATTTGCCAAAAAATCACCCAAAATTCAGCCCAAAATTCACCCAAAATTGCCTAAAATTCAGCCAAGATTTGACCAAAATTAACTCTGAAATGATCCAAAAATTTGCCCAAAATTCACCACAAAATCACCTAAAATTCACCCCAAAATTCATCCAAAACCACTAAAAAATTAAGCCCAAAATTCACCCAAAATCACTCAAAATTCACCTCAAAATTTGCCCAAAATTCAGCCCAAAATTTGCCCAAAATTCAGCCCAAAAGTCGCCCCAAAATCGCCCAAAATTCAGCGAGATTTGCCCAAAATTAACCCTGAAATGAACCAAAAAATTTGCCCAAAATTCACCACAAAATCACCCAAAATTCAGCTCAAATTTCATCCAAAACCACCAAAAAATTAAACCCAAAATTCACCCAAAATCACTCAAAATTCACCTCAAAATTTGCCCAAAATTCAGCCCCAAATTCACCCAGATCCACCCAAAAATTCACTTCAGGATTTGCCCAAAATGCCCCAAAATTCACCACAAAATCGCCCAAAATTCAGCCCAAAATTCATCCAAAACCACCAAAAAATTAAACCCAAAATTCACCCAAAATCACTCAAATTTCACCTCAAAATTTGCCCAAAATTCAGCCCCCAAATTCACCCCAAAATCATCCAAAAATTCACTTTAAGATTTGCCCAAAATCACCCAAAATTCAGCCCAAAATGCCCCAAAATTCAGCCCAAACATGCCCCAAAATTCAGCCAAGATTTGACCAAAATCACCCCAAATTAACCCGGAAATTTGCCCAAAATTTGCCAAAAAATCACCCAAAATTCAGCCCAAAATTCAGCCAAGATTTGCCCAAAATTAACCCTGAAATGATCCAAAAATTGCCCAAAATTCCCCACAAAATCACCCAAAATTCAGCCCAAAATTCATCCAAAACCCCCAAAAATTAAGCCCAAAATTCACCCCCAAAATCACACAAAATTCAGCCCAAAATTCATTCAGAATCACCCAGAAATTCAAATCAAATTAAAATTAAATTAAATCCCAATTAAACCCCAATAAAATCCCAATAAAATGGAATTAAATCCCAATTAAATCCCAATTTAATCCAAATAAAATCCAATTAAACCCCAATAATCCCCAATAAAATCCCAATTAAATCAAATTAAACCCCAATAAAACCCCAATAAACCCCAAAAAAACCCCAATTAAACCCCAATTTAATCCAAATAAAATCCCAATAAAATCCCAATTAAATCCAATTAAACCCCAATAAAACCCCAAAAAACCCCAAAAAACCCCAAGAATCCCCTATAAAATCCCAAAAAAATCCCCAAAAAATCGAATTAAATCCCAATTAAACCCCAATAAAACCCCCATAAAATCCCCAATAAATCCCAAAAAATCCCCAAAAAATCCAATTAAACCCCAATAAACCCCAATAAAATCCCAATAAAACCCCAAATAGACCCCGATAAATTCCAAAAAATCCCAAAAAACCCCAAAATCGCCGGAATTTGCCCCAAAAACCTTTAAAGAAGACGAATTTTCCGTCGCTCCTCTCGTAGGCGGCGTCGATGCTCGGGGGGAGCCCGGCCCAGAATTGGCCGATGGGGAGGGGGTACCCGGGCATGACCTGGCA
>NC_135302.1:293030-363601 GCF_051311805.1 Agelaius phoeniceus | reverse complement strand
TGCTCCATTTTTGGCCTTAAATTCCCCCATTTTTAAGGTCAAATTCCCTCCATTTTTGGTGTTAAAACCCCTCCATTTTTGGGGTTAAATTCCCGCCTTTTTTTGGGATTAAATCCCCTCCATTTTTGAGGTTAAATTCCCCCACTTTTGGGATTAAATTCCCCATTTTTGGGGTTAAATTCCCCCATTTTTGGGGTTAAATTCCCCATTTTTGGGGTTCCCTCCATTTTTGAGGTTAAATTCCCCCAATTTTTGGGGGTTAAATTCCCCTGGTTTTCGGGCATCTCTCCCCGCCCCATTTTTGGGGTTAAATCCCCCACTTTTGAGACCGATTCCTCCCCATTTTCAGGATCATTTTCAGGACCATTCCCACCCCATTTTTGGGGTCAAACCCCCCATTTTTGAGACCATTGTCTCCCCTTTCCCAGGACCATTCCCAGCCCATTTTTGGCCGTCCCACCCCCCCCCCATTTTGGGGTTAAATTCCCCATTTTTGTGACCATTCTCTCCCCATTTCCAGCACCATTTCTAGGGTCAAAGCCCCAGTTTTGGGGTCAAACCCCCCATTTTTGGGGTCAAACCCCCCCCATTTCGGTCCCACCCCCCTATTTCCGGTCACAGCCCCCATTTCCGGCCCCACACTCACCATTTCCGGTCCCACGTTCACCATTTCCGGGTCCCACACCCCCCATTTCCGGCCCCACGTTCACCATTTCCGGTCCCACACTCACCATTTTTGGGACCATTCACTGCCCATTCCCTCCCATTTTTGGGGTCAAACCCCCCATTTCTGGGACCATTCTCTCCCCATTCCAGGACCATTCCCAGCCCATTTTTGGGGCTAAACCCCCCGTTTTTGGGGTGAAATCCCCCATTTTGGGGTCCCCACACTCACCATGTTGAGCAGCTCCCCCATTTTTGGGGTTAAACCCCCCATTTCTGGGACCATTCCCTCCCCATTCTCAGGACCATTCCCACCCCATTTTTGGGTTTTAAACCCCCCATTTTTGGGATCACAAACCCCATTTTTGGGGGGTGAAACCCCCCCCATTTCTGGGACCATTCCCTCCCCATTCTCAGGGCCATTCCCAGCCTATTTTTGGGGCTAAACCCCCCATTTTTGGGGCGAAACCCCCCATTTTTTGTGTCCCGCACTCACCATGTTGAGCAGCCCCCCCGGCTGCTCCATCATGCCCGGGGGCAGCCCCACGGCCACGGGCAGCTCCAGCCCCCCCATTTTTGGGGCTAAACCCCCCATTTTTGGGGTTACACCCGCCAGTTTTGGGACCATTCCCAGCCCATTTTTGGGGTTAACCCCCCCCCCCCATTTTGGGGTTAAAGCCCCCCTATTTGGGACATCACTCCCCCCCATTTTTGGGGTCAAACCCCCCATTTTTGAGACCATTCCCTCCCCATTCTCAGGGCCATTCCCAGCCCATTTTTGGGGTGAAACCCCCCATTTTTGGGGTTAAATCCCCCATTTAGGGGCATCACTCCACCCCATTTTCGCATCAACCCCCCCCCCCCCATTTTTGGGGTCCCACCCCCATTTCTGGGACCATTCTCTCCCCATTCCCACGACCATACCCAGCCCATTTTTGGGGTCAAAGCCCCCATTTCCAGGACCATTCCACCCCATTTTTGGGGTGAAATCCCCCATTTTGAGACCATTCCCTCCCCATTTTCGGGACCATTCTCTCCCCATTCTCAGGACCATTCCCACCCCATTTTTGGGTTTAAACCCCCCATATTTGGGGTCACACACCCATTTTTGGGGTGAACCCCCCCCATTTCTGGGACCATTCCCTCCCCATTCCCAGGACCATTCCCAGCCCATTTTTGGGGTGAAACCCCCATTTTTGGGGTCCCACCCCCCATTTTTGGGGTCCTCACACTCACCATGTTGAGCAGCTCCCCCATTTTTGGGGTTACACATCCCATTTTTGGGGTGAAACCCCCCATTTTTGGGACTTCACTCCCACCCCATTTTCGGGGTCAAACCCCCTATTTTTGAGACCATTCCCTCCCCATTCTCAGGACCATTCCCACCCCATTTTTGGGGTCAAACCCCCCATTTTTGGGGCTAAACCCCCCATTTTTTGTGTCCCACACTCACCATGTTGAGCAGCCCCCCCGGCTGCTCCATCATGCCGGGGGCAGCCCCACGGCCACGGGCAGCTCCAGCCCCCCCATTTTGGGGCTAAACCCCCCATTTTTGTGGTTACACCCGCCATTTTTGGGACCATTCCCAGCCCATTTTTGGGGTTAAACCCCCCCCCATTTTGGCGTTAAACCCCCCCTATTTGGGACATCACTCCCCCCCATTTTTGGGGTTAAACCCCCCATTTCTGGGGACCATTCTCTCCCCATTCCCAGCCCATTTTTGGGGTGAAACCCCCCATTTTTGGGGTGAAATCCCCCATTTTTGTGACCATTCTCTCCCCATTTCCAGCACCATTTCTAAGGTCAAAGCCCCCAGTTTTGGGGTGAAACCCCCATTTCCGGTCACAGCCCCCCATTTCCGGCCCCACACTCACCATTTCCGGGTCACTCCTACCCCCCATTTCCGGGTTCAACCCCCCATTTCCGGCCCACGTTCACCATTTCCGGCCCCACACTCACCATTTCCGGGTCCAATTTCCGGGTTACACCCCCCATTTTTGGGGTCAAACCCCCCATTTTTGGGACCATTCCCACCCCATTTTTGGGGTGCCCGCACTCACCATGTTGAGCAGCCCCCCCGGCTGCTCCATCATGCCCGGGGGCAGCCCCACGGCCACGGGCAGCTCCAGCCCCCCCACGCCGTAGCCGGGGGGGCGCGAACGGGGCCTCGGGGGCGCCGCCGGGCTCGGGCAGGTCCTCAAAGTGCCCGACCACGGCCAGCGAGGGGTCCGAGTCCAGCGGGATCGGGGGGATCTCGAACTCCTCGTCGCCCAGGCTGGGCGTGTGGAACGTCTGGGGAAGGGGGGACAGGGGTTAGGGGGCGAATTGGGGGTTTGGGATGGAAATTTGGGATTAGGGGGGTTTGGGAGCAAAGTTGGGGGGTTTGGGAGCGAAATTGGGGGTTTCGGGGGGGTTGGGATGGAGATTGGGGGTTTGGGAGTGAAATTGGGGGCGTTTAGGAGTGAAATTGAGGGCTTTGGGATGGAAATTGGGGGTTTGGGAGCAAGATTGGGGGGACTTGGACCTGAAATTGGGGGGTTTGGGAGCGAAATTGGGGGGTTAGGGGGCGAAATTGGGGGTTTGGGGGTGAAATTGGGGGGTTAGGGGGCTTTGAGAGTGAAATTGGGGGGTTTAGGAGCAAAATTGGGGAATTTGGAGCCAGATTGGGGATTTGGGGGGTGAAATTGGGGGGTTGGGAGAGAGATTTGGGGGGGGGGTTGACCTGAAATTGGGGGGTTTGGAGCAAAATTGGGGGGTTAGGGGCGAAATTGGGGGTTTGGAGTGAGATTGGTGAGTTAGGGGGGTTTGAGAGAGAGATTGGGGGGTTTGGGAGAGAGACTGGAGGGGTTGGACCTGAAATTGGGGGGTTTGGGAGCAAAATCGGGGGGTTTGGGAGTTTGGGAGCGAGATTGGGGGGTTTGGGGTTGAAATCAGGGCTTTGGAACAAAATTTGGGGCTTTGGGAGAGAGATTGGGGGGTTTGGGATGGAAATTGGGGGGTTTGGGATGGAAATTTGGGATTAGGGGGGTTTGGGAGCAAAATCGGGGGGTTTGGGAGCGAGATCGGGGGGTTTGGGAGCGAGATCGGGGGGTTTGGGGGGTTTGGGATGGAAATTGGGGGGGTTGGGATTGAAATTGGGGGTTTGGGATTGAGATTGGGGGGTTGGGAGCCAGATTGGGGGGGCTTGGACCTGAAATTGGTGGTTTGGGAGCGAAATTGGGGAATTTGGGAGCCAGATTGGGAATTGGGGGGTTTGGGAGTGAAATTGGGGGTTGGGGAGTGAAATTGGGGGGTTTGGGATCAAAATCGGGGGTTGGGATCGAAATTGGGGGGTTTGGAGTGAAATTGGGGGGTTTGGGAGTGAAATTGGGGGGTTTGGGAGTGAAATTGGGGGGTTTGGGATCAAAATCGGGGGGTTGGGATCGAAATTGGGGGGTTTGGGAGCAAATCAGGGGGTTTGGGAGAGAGATTGGGGAGTCTGGGATGGAAATTGGGGGTCTGGAAGTGAAATCGGGGGTTCACTCCCAATTGGGGATTGAAATTGGGGTGTTTGGGATGGAAATCGGGGGGTTTGGGATTGAGATTGGGGGGTTTGGGATGGAAATTGGGGGATTTGGGATGGAAATTGGGGGGTTTGGATCAAAATCAGGAGGTTTGGGAGCCAAATTGGGGGTTTGGATTGAGATTGGGGGGGTTTGGGATGGAAATTGGGGGGTTTGGAGCAAAATTGGGGGTTTGGGATTGAGACTGGGGGGTTTGGGAGCCAAATTGGGGGTTTGGGATGGAGATTGGGGGGTTTGGGATTGAGATTGGGGGGTTTGGGATGGAAATTGGGGGTTTGGGATCAAAATCAGGAGGTTTGGGAGCCAAATTGGGGGTTTGGGATTGAGATTGGGGGGTTTGGGATTGAGATTGGGGGTTTGGGATTGAGATTGGGGGGTTTGGGATTGAAGTCGGGGCTTTGGACCTGAAATTGGGGAGTTTGGGATGGAAAATCGGGGATTTGGGATCGAAACTCAGGGGTTTGGGAGCGAACTGGGGATTTGGGATGGAAATTGGGGGGTTTGGACCTGAAATCTGGGGGTTTGGTACCAAAATGTGGGGGTTTGGTACCAAAACTTGGGGTTTGGCACCAAAATTTGGGGGGTTTGGTACCAAAACTTGGGGGTTTGGCACCAAAATTTGGGGGTTTGGTACCAAAATCAGGGGGTTCCGGCCCAAAATCAGGTTTGGTGGAAAAACGGGGACTTTAGGACAGAAATCGGGGAGTTTCAGCCCAAAACTGGGGTTTCAACACAAAACTGGGGGTTCCCAACACAAAACTGGGGTGTTTGGTACCAAAATTTGGGGGTTCCAGAAAAAATTTGGGGTTTGGCACCAAAATTTGGGGCTTTGGCACCAAAATCAGGGGGTTCCGGACAAAATTTGGGGAGCTTGGCGCCATAATCCAGAGATTTGGGCCAAAAACTCAGAGTTTTGGCACAAAACCAGGGAGCTGTGAGCAAAAATATGGAAATTCGTTCCCAAACCCAAAGGGTTTCAGCCCAAAACCAGGGCACAAAAATTGAGGTGGTTCCAAGGCAAAATCAGAAAAAATTCAATTTTTTCTTCCCAGCCCCACCCTCAGCAGGGGCTGTGCCCCAGGGGCTCCTTTGGGATTTGCCCAAATTCGCCCTTTTCCCGCCCGTTTCTCACCTCGGCCCGCTGAGGAAGGGGTGGGAGGCGCCGGTGATGGCCAGGTAATTGTCACTGCCCCGGGGAACTGCAGGAGACCACAGCAACTCAGCCCAAATTCAGCCCGTTCTTCCCTTTTCCTCCTTTTTTAACTTTTTCCCCATTTTTTCCAAGTTTTCCCCCATTTTTTCCCACTTTTCCCCCATTTTTCCCCATTTTAATCTCATTTTTCCCCTTTTTTTCCTCATTTTTTCCCTCATTTCTCCCTCTTTCTTCACACTTTCCCCCTTTTTACTTCTTTCCCCACTTTTCTCTTTATTTCCCATTTTTCTTCTCTTTCTTTCCCATTTTCCCCCTTTTTTTTCTCTTTCACCTCTTTCTTACCCATTTCTCCCTATTTTCCCTCAATTTTTCCAACTTCTTCCCATTTTCCCCCACCTTTTCATTTTTCTTTTACTTCTTCCCTTTGATCCCAAACTTTTCCATTTTTTCTTTCATTTTTCTCATTTTTTTCCAGCTTTTTCCCCTACTTTTTGCTTTTTTCCCCCCACTTTTGCCTTTTTTCCCCACTTCCCCCTTTTTTTCCAAATTTCCCCCCTTTTCCCGATATTTTCCCCACTTCTCCATTGTTTCCCCCCCTTTTTTCCCATTTTCCCCGATTTTCACCCCATTTTCCCCTCACGCTCTCCCCCCTCACTGTAACCTTCCAAACCCCCATTTTTTCTCTTTTCTTCCCTTTTTTCCCCCATTTTCCCTCAGACCAGAACCTTTTTTCCCATTTTCTCTTTCTTTCCCCATTTTCCCCCATTTTTTCCCCATTTTCCCCTCACGCTCTCCCCCCACACCCTAAACCCCCTTTTTGCCCCCATTTTCTTCCTTTTTCTCGCCATTTTTCCCCTTCTTTCCCCTCACATCACAATATTTTCCCACATGTTCCCCTTTTTTCCTGATTTTCGCCCCATTTCCCCCTCACGCTCTCCGCCCTCCCCCCCCGCTCCCCAAACCCCCATTTTCCCGCCCCAACCTCCCCGCCCCGCCCCCAGCCGCCCCTGAGCGCGTTTATTTCCCCCTTTTTTCCCATTTTTGGCCGCTTTTGCCCCATTTTTCCCCTCACGCCCGCCCCCCCCTCACCTCCATCGCGCCGCCGCTCCCCCCCCCGGGGCGCCGCGCGCCGAAGCGGAAACCCCGCCCTCCCTGGCGCCGCCATTTCCGCTGCCGCCACCATAGAGACGAAACCTCCCTGCGGACAACCCAACCGCAACCCAGCCGTTTAAACCCGCTCTCTGTGACACCAAAAAACCAACTTGGGGCGTTTCGACAAATTTTAGATTTTTTTTGTTTAAAAACAGAGAGGGAACGAGAGCATAGAAGCGTTGGAGGGACCGAGCTAGAGCGGCACCGGAATAGGAAAGGAGGAGCCCTCCGGGAGGATATGGGGAGGAACCATAGAGAAGGGGCGGAGCGCCGCCGGAAGGGGCGGGGCGCAGCGGCGGGGCGCGCGCGGCGCGGGCGGTGCGTCATCGCGGCGACGGGCGGGCGGGGGAGGGGCGGGGGGCGGGGGGGGGGGCGGGGGAGGGGGGGGCGAGGGGGGGGGCCGTGAGGGGGGGAGGGGGGAGGGGGTCCGGGGCAGATTTTGGGGGAAATTCGGGCGGATTTGGGGATTTGGGGGCGGCCCGGGGGGCCCACGGGGTGTGGGAGGGGCGGGGGAGGAATTGAGGGGGGGGGGGGATGTTCGTGAGGGGATGGGGGGGGGTTGGGGGAGACGTGAGGGGATTTGGGGTGAAATGTGAGGGTTTGAGGGGTTTGGGGGAGGTGTGAGGGGGTTTGGGGTTAAATGAGTGAGAAATGAGGGGGGTTGGGGGAAATGAGCGGGAAATGAGGGGATTTGGGGTGAAATGAGGGGATTTGGGGCGTTTGGGGGGTGAGGGGAGGAGACGTGAGGGGATTTTGGGGTTAAATGTGGGGATTCGAGGGGTTTGGGTGAGAAAATAGGGGATTTGGGTGAGGTATGAGGGGATTTGGGGAAATATGAGGGGATTTGGGTGAGGGATGAGAGGATTTGGGGTGAAATGAGGATTTGAGGAATTTGGGTGAGAAATGAGGGGGTTTGGGGCAAAATGAGGGGATTTGACGGGTTTGGGTGAGAAATGAGAGGGTTTGGGGCAAAATGAGGGGATTTCGGGAGAAATGAGAGGATTTGGGACAAAAAAAGCGAGAAATGAGGGATCTTGGGGGAGGTATAAGGGGATTTGGGGTGAAATGAGGGAATTTGAGGGTTTGGGTGAGAAATGAGGGGGTTTGGGGTGAAAAGAGGAGAATTGAGGCGAAATCAGGAGATTTGAGGGGTTCGGAGAAGAAATGAGGGACTTTGGGTTGAAATGAAGGGATTTGAGGGGGGTTTGGGAGAGAAATGAGGGGATTTGGGGTGAAATAAGGAGATTTGAGGGATTTGGGGTGAAATAAGGAAATTCGAGGATTTGGGAAAGAAATGAGAGGATTTGGGGAGATTTTTGGGTGAAATCAGGAGGTTCTGAGGGGTCTCTGGAGGGATTTTGGGTGAAATCAGGAGGTTTTGCAGAAATCAGGAGTTTTTTAGGGGAATTTGTGGAAAATTTGGGGGAAATTCAGAGGTTTTGAGGAGTCTCAGAGGGGATTTGAGGGAAAATCTAAGATTTAAGGTTCTTTAGGGGATTTTGGGGTGAAACCAGGAGGTTTTGGGGTGAAATCAGGAGATTTTGGTGGAATCGGGAGATTTTGGGGTGAAACCAGGAGATTTTGGGTTAAATCAGGAGATTTTGGTGTAATCGGGAGATTTTGGGGTAAAATCAGGAGGTTTTGGGGTCACTGAGGAAGCCCCGCCCCCAATTGATGAAGCCCCTCCCTCTTTCCAGGACCCTGCGCTCCCCATTGGTCCGTGTTTGGTGACGTCATCGCGGGTGGCACCAATCAGAGGTGAGGGGCGGGGCCAAGAGGCCAAACTGGGACCCAAAATTTCGTGTTTCAAACCCAAATTCCAGACTCGGATCCCAAAATTTCCTGTTTTTAACCCAAATTCCTTTACCAAATTCCAGCACTTTCACCCCAAAATTCTGCTTTTATTTCCTCAAATTCCTTTTTGTTTTGACCTAAATTCCCTTTTTTAACCCAAATCCCAGAGTTTCACCGCAAATTCCACTTTTTTTGGCCCAAAATTCATGAATTTCAACCAAAATTCTGATTTCTCCACTCCAATTCCAGGGTTTTGCCCCAAATTCCAAAGTTTTATCCCAAATTCAGCATTTTTCACCCCAGATTTCAATTTTTGGCTGAATTTTCCCTTTAAATTTAAAGATTTAAACTTTTAAAAAGTAAAACGTCTAAACTTTAAATCACAATTCTTTGTAATACTTACTTCATGTCAGTTAATTTAAATTAATTTAATTGATTTTGGCTAATTTATATCATTTTAACTCGACTATTTAATTTTCTATGAAATTACTTTTAATTCAATTCATACAGCTGAAATCACAATTTTTAACACAATAAAATTTGTTGAATTTTAAAATATTTAAAAATATTTTACTTTTAATTCCATAAATTTCACTTTAAACTGCAGAAATTTGGAGTATTTTGGTAATTCAGTAAAAAAAACACCAAAACCCTGAATTTTGAGGATTTTTATCCTTTTTTGGGGGTTAAAATTGGATTTTTTGGGGCAGTTTTGCTCCCAATTTGCTCCCAAATTTCCTCCAAAACGAGAAATTGAGATTTTTTTTCAACCTTTTTATCCCAAAAATTGAAAGATTTGGGGGGTATTTTTTTCTTTTTGGATTTAAAACCTGAATTTTGGGGGGATTTGCCCAGAATTTGGTGCCGAGGTTCCTAAAATATGTCAAATGTTGAGATTTTCCCTATTTTTTACTGGTGAAAAAAATAAATTTGAGGAGATTTGAGCGTTTCTTGGGACAAATTCCAAATTTTTTTCCATTTTTTGTGTTATTTGTATTAATTTGGGACCACTTAATGCCAATTTTTTACCCTTAAAAAATCAATTTTGAAGCATTTTTAGTGAAATTTTGGATCTTTTAGCGTCGTTTTGGGACCATAATTATCAATTTTGTGCCCTTTTAGTTCTATTTTTATCCTTTTGGGACCTTTTAAACCTCGTTTCGGGACGATTTTATCAATTTTGGGACGATTTTAATCCATTTTGTGCCCATTTTAGTCCATTGTTATACCCATTTAATCCATTTTTATGCCCATTTTATCCTCATTTTGCCCATTTTATCCGCTTTTATGCCATTCAATCCATTTTTTATATCCTTCAGTACCTTTTTTGGCTATTTTTATCCATTTTGTGCCTTTCATTTCCATTTTTTTGCCTTTTGAGGTCTCTTTCAGCTCGGATCCCTGAGGGCCTATTGGGGCCACTTTTTGCAATTTTGGGGGCATTTTCAGCCCAATCTCGCCCCTTTTGTCCCCAAACCGGCATTTCCGAGTGTTTTTTCCCCCATTTTCCCGTTTTTGCCCGATTTTCCCCGTTTTTGTCCGTTTTTTCCGATTTTTTTTGCCCGATCTTCCCCGATTTTCCCCCAGTCCCAGGCCCGGCCCCAAACCCGCCCTCGATTTTGGCGCCGCCGCCGCCGCTCGGGGCGATGCGGCCCGATCGCGGCCAATCCCTTCCATTCCCGCCGCTCCTGCCGCTTTTTTGGGCTCAAATCCGCCAGATTTGGGTTTATTTTTAAATTTTTTTTAATCTATGATTTTTTTTTCCTCCCTCTGAGGGCGAAGGACCCCGCGTCCCCCTCAGCGCCACAAGATGGCGGCTCGCGGCTGCCCGCGCTCCCGCCTGCCTCGCGCGCTCCGGCAGCGCCGCGGCCACCCCTAAACGAAGGCCCCCCCCACCATGTCCGTGAGGGGGAGCGCTTCCGGGTGGGCGTGCGCAACGCACCCGGCTGGCGGCTGCTCCGACCAATCAGCGCGCGGCGCCGGCGGGGCTCAGCCAATGGGGAGCGAGGCGGAGGGCGTGGCCGGCTGGGAAGGGGGCGTGGCCGTGCGCGCGCTGCGTTGCGCCGCGAGCCGCTCCGTGAGGGCGCCCCCGGGCTCGGCGCGCGCGCGCGGGGGGGGCACGAGCGGCGGCGCCCCCCCCCCCCCACACCCCCTTGCTCCCCCCCCTTCCTTTAAAAATTTAAATATTTAAAAAAAAAAAAAATCATTTCTGTGGGGAAACCCCCCCGAATATCGGCCCGAAGCGAGGGGGGTGGCGGATTTCCCTTCCCTTCCCCCCCTTTTCCCTCAGGCGCTCGGCGGGACAGGTAAGGCGGGAATGGGGGGGGGATCGGCCCTCATGGGGGTCGTGAGGGGAGGGGGGGGGAGGGGAGCGGCCCTCATGGGGGGCTCTGGTGGGGTCCGGGTGGGCCGGGCTGGGTCTCAGTTTGGGGTCCCAGTTTGGGCCAGAATGGGATCCCAGTTACCTTGAACTGGAGCTCCAGTCTGGGGTCCCAGTTACCCGAAATTGGGTCCCAGTTCCCCCAGTTTGTTGTCCCACTTCCCCCCAGTTTGGGATCCCAGTTACCCGAAGTTTGGGTCCCAGTTTGGGCCAGATTGGGGGTCCCAGTTACGCCCAGTTTGGGGTCCCAGTTACCCCAAATCGAGATCCCAGTTACCCTAAATTGGGCTCCCAGTTTGGGCCGGACTGGGGTCCTTGCTTTTGCTAAATAGGGGTCCCAGTTCGTGCTTGATTGGGGTCCCAGTTACCCCAGATTGGGGTCCCAGTTACCCTAAATTGGGGTTCCATTTTGGGCCATTTGGGGGTTCCAATTTGTCCTAAATTGGGGTCCCGGTTTGGGCCGTTTGGGGGTCCCAGTTACCCCAAATTGGGGTCCCAGTTATCCCAAATTGAGGTCCCACTTTGTCCTAATTTGGGTTCCAGATATTCTAAATGGGAGTCCCAGTTTGGGCCAGGTTGGGGTCCCAGTTACCCCCAGTTTGGGGTCCCAGTTTGGGCTATATTTGGGTCCCAGTTATTACCAGTTTGGGGTCCCAGTTACCCCAGTTGGGTCCCAGTTTGGGGTCCCAGTTACCCCAAATTGGGTCCCAGTTTGGGGTCCCAGTTACTCCCAATTGGGTCCCAGTTTGGGGTCCCAGTTACCCCAGTTTGGGGTCCCAGTTTGCGATCCCAGTTACCCCCAGTTGGGTCCCAGTTTGGGATCCCAGTTACCCCAGTTTGAGGTCCCAGTTTGGGGTCCCAGTTACCCCCAATTGGGTCCCAGTTTGGGGTCCCAGTTACCCCAAATTGGGGTCCCAGTTTGGGCCACATTGGGGTCCCAGTTACCCCAGTTTGGCATCCCAATTATCCTAAATCAGGGTCCCAGTTATCTCCAGTTTGGGGTCCCAGTTTGGGCCACATTGGGGGTCCCAGTTACCCCAAATTGGGGTCCCAGTTTGGGATCCCAGTTACCCCCAGTTGGGTCCCAGTTTGGGGTCCTAGTTACCCCAGTTTGGGGTCCCAGTTACCCCAAATTGGGTCCCAGTTTGGGGTCCCAGTTACCCCAGTTTGGGGTCCCAGTTTGCGATCCCAGTTACCCCAAATTGGGTCCCAGTTTGGGGTCCCAGTTTGGGCCACATTGGGTTCCCAGTTACCTCAAGTTGGGGTCCCAGTTTGGGCCATATTGGGGTCCCAGTTTGGGCCATATTGGGGTCCCAGTTATTAGCAGTTTGGGATCCCAATTATTCTAAATCAGGGTCCCAGTTATCTCCAGTTTGAGGTCCCAGTTTGGGATCCCAGTTACCCCAAATTGGGTTCCAGTTTGGGCTCCCAGTTCCCCCCAGTTCCCCCCAGTTTGTGCTCCCAGTTCCCCCAGTTGGGTCCCAGTTTGGGATCCCAGTTACCCCAAATTGGGGTCCCAGTTTGGGCCACTTTGGGGTCCCAGTTATTACCAGTTTGGGGTCCCAGTTTGGGTCACTTTGGGGGTCCCAGTTATTACCAGTTTGGGGTCCCAGTTTGGGTCACTTTGGGGTCCCAGTTACCCCAAACTGGGGTCCCAGTTACCCCAAATTGGGGGTCCCAGTTTGTGCTCCCAGTTCCCCCAGTTTGGGCTGAATTGGGGTCCCAGTTTGAGCTCCCAGTTCCCCCCAGTTCCCCCCAGTTTGTGCTCCCAGTTCCCCCCAGTTCCCCCAGTTTGGGGTCCCCCATTTTCCCCAGCTCCTTTCCTGCCTCATTTTGGGTGCAAACCCCCCAATTTTGGGGTCCCCCTGACCCCCCCTCTTTTCTCTCTCCCCACAGCCTGGAGCTCCGGAGCCCCCCCAGCCTCAGAAGAGCCCCCAAAAACCCCAAATTCCCCCAAAAACCCCAAAAGCCCCAAATTCCCCCCAAATTCCCCCCAAAACCTCCCCAGCACCCCCAAATTCCCCCTGGGACTCCCCAACCCCCCCAGTTTGGGGTTTGGGGACCCCCAATTCCCCCCAGGACCCCCCTAAATCCTCCCCAAAATTTCCATTTTTGGGGGTTGGGGACCCCCAGATCCCCCAAATTCCACCCAGGACCCCCCAAATTTCCATTTTTTGGGGTCTGGACCCTTTAAAACGCCCCAAAATTCTGATTTTTAGCGATTGGGACCTCCCAGATCTCCCCCAAACCCCCCAAATTTTGGATTTTCGGGGTCGGGACCCCCAAATCCTCCCCAAATTTTGGATTTTTGGGGTTGGCACCCCCCAAACCCCCCCCAAATTCCAATTTTTGGGGTTGTGCCCCCAAGACCCCCCCAAATTTTTGATTTTTGGGTTCAAACCCCCCCAAATTGTTGAAATTCACAGTCAGGACCCCCAACCCCCCCCCCCCCCAATTTTGATTTTCGGGGTCGAGACCCCCAAATTCCCGATTTTTGGGGTCAGCACAACCCCAAACCCCCCCCCCCACTCAAATTTCAGCTTTTTTGGGCTTTTTTGGACTCCCAAACTCCCCCTAAATCCCCATTTTTTTGGGTCAGAACTCGTCAAATCCCCATTTTTTTGGGTCAGAACCTCCTAAATCTTCATTTTTTGGGTCACAACCCCCTAAATCTTCATTTTTTGGGGTCAGAACCCACTCAAATCTTCATTTTTGGGTCACAACGCCCTAAATTCCCATTTTTTGGGTCAGAACCACTCAAATCTTCATTTTTTGGGTCACAACCCCTCAAATCCCCATTTTTTGGGTCACAACCCCCATAAATCCCCATTTTTGGGGTCAGAACCCCCTCAAATCCCCATTTTTTGGGTCACAACCCCTCAAATCCCCATTTTTTGGGTCAGAATCCCCTAAATTCCCATTTTTTTGGGTCAGAACCTCCTAAATCCCCATTTCCCCCTCAAATCCCCATTTTTTGGGTCAGAATCCCCTAAATTCCCATTTTTTTTGGGTCAGAACCTCCTAAATCCCCATTTCCCCCTCAAATCCCCATTTTTTGGGTCACAACCCCTCAAATCCCCATTTTCCCCTCAAATCCCCATCACAACCCCCTCAAATCCCCATTTTTTGGCCAAAATCCCCTCAAATCCCCCATTTTTTGGGGTCAGAACCACTCAAATCTTCATTTTTTGGGGTCAGAACCCCCTAAATTCCCATTTTTTGGGGTCACAAACCCCCTCAAATCCCCATTTCCCCCTCAAATCTCCATTTTTTGGGGTCAGAACCCCCAAATTTTGATTCTCGCATTCAACCCCCCCCATCCCCAATTTCGGGGGTCCCTCCGCCCTCCCCCCCAACATGGCCGACCCCATCATGGACCTTTTTGACGACCCCAACCTGTTCGGCCTGGACCCCATCCCACATCCCCTTCCCCCCCGAGGACCTGGTGGCCCCGCCCCCTGCCCCTCCCCCCGCCTCCTCGGCCCCGCCCCCCGCGCCCACCCCTCCCCCCACCGACCCCCTGGCCGAGGCTTTGGGGCTCTCGGGGGCCCTGGACCCCCCCCAGACCCCCCAGAACCCCCCGGACCCGCCCCCAAACCCCGCCCCGCCCCTCCCACAACCGGAAGCGGAAGTGCTGAGCCAGGGAAATCCCTTCATGGGGGTCTCCGCCCCTGCCCCCGCCCCCTCGGGACCTCCCCCCCCTCCCCCTCCCCCTAAAATCGTCATCCTCAAAGCCCCGCCCCCACCGGGAGGAGGCCCCGCCCCGGCCACGCCCAACGGCGGCAAAGTCACCTTGGCCAAGGTGCTGGCCCCGCCCACCATCCGCGCGGGGGGCGTGGCCTCCTCGGCGGCGGCAGCGGGGGGCGTGGCCTCCTCGGCGGCAGCGGCGGGGGGCGTGGCCTCGGCGGCAGGGGGCGGGGCCAGGCAGGTGAAGCAGCTGCTGCTGCAGCCCCTGAAGGCCACGGCGGGGGCGGGGCCGGGCGCACCTGGGAGCCCCGCCCTGAAACCCGGACTGAGCCTGGGGCCCGCCCAGGTGAGAGCACGGGGGACGGGTGGGGCTGGGGGGGGACAGGTGGGGTTTGGGTGGGGACAGGTGGGGTCAGGTGAGGTTTGGGTGTGGCCAGGTGAGGGTTGGGGGGGTTTGGGTGGGGCCAGGTGGGGTCAGGTGAGGGTTGGGGGAGTTTGGGAGGGGCCAGGTGAGGTTTGGGTGTGGCCAGGTGGGGTCTGAGGGGGTTTGGGAGGGGCCAGGTGAGTGTGGGTGTGGCCAGGTGGGGATTGGGAGGGGCTGGGTGGGGTTTGGGCGTGGCCAGGTGTGGTTTAACAATGTCCAGCGGAGCTGTGGGGTCCCACCCCAATGTCCATCTACACTGACCAGTGCCCGCTGCGCTGACCACTGACCCCTGAGTGACCACTGAGTGACCACTGAGTGACCACTGACCCTTGAGTGATCTCTGACTGATCACTGAGCCCTGAGTGACCACTGAGCTCTGTCCATCCCCGCACTGACCCCTGACTGACCCCTGAGTGACCACTGACCGCTATCTCAGTGTTCATCCTCACACTGATTACTCACACTGACCACTGACCCCTGAGTGACCACTGACTGACCACTGAGCTCTGACTGACCACTGAGCTCTGTCCATCCCTGCACTGACCCCTGAGTCACCACTGACCCCTGAGTCACCACTGACCTCTGTCCATCCCCACGCTGACCACTCACACTGACCCCTGAGTGACCACTGACCGGTGTCCGTGTGTCCGCAGGGCGAGTCCAAGCGCATCACGCTGGTGCTGCAGCAGACACCTGCCCCAGGTGCCCCACCTGGCCAGCGCCACGTCGTCCTGGGCACCCTGCCCGGCAAGCTCCTCCTGCAGGGCGGGGCCGCGGCCACGCCCCCCGGCGCGGCGGCCAAGGCCACGCCCCCCGGCGCTCCGGCCAAGGTGGTGACCATCCAGCTGCAGGTGCAGCCCCCGGCCGCGGCCGGACAGGCGGCCGGACAGAAGATCCAGCTGATCCAGCCGGGGGCGGGGCCCGTGGGCGTGGCCCAGGTGCCGCAGGTGGTGGGCGGGGCCGGGCAGAGGCTGACGGTGCCGCTCAAGGTGGTGCTGCAGCCGCAGGTGAGGCACGGGGCGTGGTCATTGGGGTGGGCGTGGTCAATGTGGGGCGGGAGTGGTCTGTGGGGTGGGAGTGGTCAGTTTGGGGTGGGAGTGGTCAGTTAGGGTGGGAGTGGTCAGTGTGATGGGAGTGGTCAGGGGGGTGGGCGTGGTCAGTTTGGGGTGGGAGTGGTCAGTGGGGTGGGAGTGGTCAGTGGGGTGGGAGTGGTCAGTTTGGGGTGGGAGTGGTCAGTGGGGTGGGAGTGGTCAGTTTGGGGTGGACGTGGTCAGTTTGGGGGTGGGAGTGGTCAGTTTGGGGTGGGAGTGGTCAGTGTGATGGGAGTGGTCAGTGTGATGGGAGTGGTCAGTGGGGGTGGGAGTGGTCAGTGGGGTGGGAGTGGTCTGGGGTGGGAGTGTCAGTTTAGGGTGGGAGTGGTCAGTGGGGTGGGAGTGGTCAGTTAGGGTGGGAGTGGTCAGTTTGGGGTGGGAGTGGTCAGTTTGGGGGTGGGAGTGACCACCACCCAACCACGCCTTCACTGACCACCACCCGACCACGGCCTTGTTGGTCGTGATCTCAATGTGGTGGTCACCACTCACTGACCACCACTTGACCACGCCCCCACTGACCACAATCTCAACGTGGTGGTCACTCCTCCGTGTCCTCACTGACCACCACTTGACCATGGCCTTGTTGGTCATGATCTCAATGTGGTGGTCACTCCTCCACATCCCCACTGACCCCCACCCGCCCACGCCCTCACTGACCACCACCACTCCACGTCCTCACTGACCACAGTCTCAACACGGTGGTCACCACTCCACATCCTCACTGACCACCACTTGACCACGCCCCCACTGACCACAATCTCAACACAGTGGTCCCTCCTCCACATCCTCGCTGACCACCACCCAACCACGCCCCCACTGACCACCACCCGACCATGTCCTCGCTGACCACCACCCAACCATGGCCTTACTGACCACCGCTTGACCATGGCCTTGTTGGTCATGATCTCAACGTGATGGTCACCACTCACTGACCACCACTTGACCACGGCCTTGCTGACCACCACTTGACCACGGCCTTGCTGACCACCACTTGACCATGGCCTGGCTGACCACAATCTCAGTGTGGTGGTCACCACTCCGCGTCTCCTCACTGACCACCACCTGCCCACGCCCCCACTGACCCCCACTTGACCATGGCCTTGTTGGTCATGATCTCAACGTGGTGGTCACCACTCACTGACCCCCACTTGACCACGGCCATGTTGGTCATGATCTCAATGTGGTGGTCACCACTCCCCGTCCTCACTGACCATCACTTGACCACGCCCCCACTGACCACAATCTCAACGTGGTGGTCACCACTCCATGTCCCCACTGACCACCACTTGACCATGGCCTTGTTGGTCATGATCTCAGCGTGGTGGTCACTCATCCACATCCTCACTGACCCCCACCTGCCCACGCCCTCCCTGACCACCACCCGACCATGTCCTCGCTGACCACCACCCAACCATGGCCTGGCTGACCACAATCTCAACACGGTGGTCACCACTCCACATCCTCACTGACCACCACTTGACCACGTCCTCACTGACCACCACCCAACCACGCCCTCACTGACCACAATCTCAACACGGTGGTCACCACTCACTGACCACCACTTGACCATGGCCTTGTCGATCATGATCTCAGCATGGCGGTCACCACTCCACATCCTCACTGACCACCACTTGACCACGCCCTCACTGACCACAATCTCAACACAGTGGTCACCACTCCACATCCTCCCTGACCACCACCACTCCACGCCCTCACTGACCACAATCTCAACACGGTGGTCACCACTCACTGACCCCCACCCACCCACGCCCCCACTGACCACCGACCCCTCCTGTCCCCTTGTCCCAGGCCGGCTCCTCCTCGGGCGCTCCCTCCGCCGGCCTCTCGGTGGTCAAGGTGCTGAGCGGCTCGGAGATGACCACACTGACCACAGCGGCGGCGCCGTCGGTGGTGCCACGCGGGGGCGGCTGCTCGGACGAGAGCCGCAAGCTGGAGCACCAGAAGAAGCAGGAGAAGGCGAACCGCATCGTGGCCGAGGCCATCGCCCGCGCCCGCGCCCGCGGCGAGCAGAACATCCCCCGCGTGCTCAACGAGGACGAGCTGCCCAGCGTCCGGCCCGAGGACGAGAGTGACCGCAAGCGCCGGCGCAAGGACAGGGCCACGGCCGCGGCCAAGGAGGAGCGGCCGCGCCGGGGCAAGGGGCAGGGCAAGAGTAAAGCCAGGGGCAAGGCCAGGTGAGGACGGGGCGGGGCTGGGGCGGGGCTGGGGGTCATCAGGGGTTGGGGGTCATTGGGGGTCATTGGTGGTCATCATGGGGGTGGGGGTCGTTGGTGGTCATCTGAGGTTGGTGGTCATCTGAGGTTGGGGGTCATCATGGGGTTGGTGGTCATTGTGGGGTTGGTGGTCGTTGGTGGTCATCTGAGGTTGGGGGTCCTTGGTGGTCATCAAGGGTTGGTGGTCATCAAGGGTTGGTGGTCATCATGGTGTGGTCAGTTGGTCAGTGTGGTCAGTTGGTCACTGTGACCATGGTGATGGCAGCAGTCAATGCGGTCACTGGTCAGTGTGGTCAGTTGGTCAGTGTAGTCACTGGGCAGTCTGTCAGTGTGGTCACTTACTGGTCACTCAGTGGTCACTCAGTGGTCAGTTTGGTCACTCAGGGTCATTTTGGGCCATTTTAGGGCTTTCTGGGGGGATTTTCTTGGGTATTTTTGTGGTAGTGGCCAGCGGTCACTCAGCAGTCACTAAATGGTCACTCACTGTAGTCAGTGGTCACTCAGCGGTCACTCGGGGTCATTTTAGGGCCATTTTGAGCTTTTTTTGGGGGTCATTTTCTTGGGGATTTTTTTGGTAGTGGCCAGCAGTCACTCACTGGTCACTCAGCGGTCACTCAGTGGTCACTCAGTGGTCACTGTGTCCGCAGCACCATCACGCCGGTGGTCAGCAAGAAGCGCAAGTGCAACGCCAGCTGGGCCTGGGAGGGGCTGGGGGTGGTCACTCAGCGGTCAGTGGTCACTCAGTGGTCAGTGGTCACTCAGTGGTCACTCTGGGGTCACTGTGTCCGCAGCACCATCACGCCGGTGGTCAGCAAGAAGCGCAAGCGCAACGCCAGCTGGGCCTGGGAGGGGCTGGGGGTGGTCACTCAGTGGTCAGTGGTCAGTGGTCACTCAGTGGTCACTCATTGGTCACTGTGTCCGCAGCACCATCACGCCGGTGGTCAGCAAGAAGCGCAAGCGCAACGCCAGCTGGGCCTGGGAGGGGCTGGGGGTGGTCACTCAGTGGTCAGTGGTCACTCAGTGGTCAGTGGTCACTCAGCGGTCAGTGGTCACTCAGTGGTCACTCATCGGTCACTGTGTCCGCAGCACCATCACGCCGGTGGTCAGCAAGAAGCGCAAGCGCAACGCCAGCTCGGACAACTCGGACTCGGAGGCGCTGCCGGCGCCGTCCCCGCGCCAGGAGGACGACGGGGGGGGAGGAGCCGGGGGAGGAGTCCAGGTGAGGCACACCTGGGAGGGGGCGGGGCCACCGGGGTGGGTGTGGTCACCTGGGTGGGTGTGGTCACTTGGATGGGTGTGGTCACCTGGATGGGTGTGGTCAATTGGATGGGTGTGGTCACTTGGATGGGTGTGGTCACCTGGATGGGTGTGGTCACTTGGATGGGTGTGGTCACCTGGATGGGTGTGGTCACTTGGGTGTGTGAGGTCACCTGGGCCAGGTGTGGTCACCTGAGGTAGATGAGGTCACCTAGGTGGGTGTGTCTCAGCTGGGCGTGTCCCACCTGCACATGTCTCACCTGAGGTAGGCGTGGCTCTGCGCGTGTCCCACCTGTGTCTGTCCCACCTGTCTCACCTGTCTCACATGGCCGTGTCCCACCTGTGTGTGTCCCACCTGTCCCCATCTCACCTGGCCATGTCTCACCTGGCCATGTCCCACCTGTCCATGTCTCACCTGTCCATGTCTCACCTGTCCATGTCCCACCTGTCCCCATCTCACCTGTCCATCTGTCACCTGTCCATGTCCCACCTGTCCATGTCCCACCTGTCCTCCCAAATGCGCCCTTCCAGCCGCCAGGTGAAGCGCAAGAAGTGCACAGAGGAGACCTGGACATCACCAAACCGTGTCCCACCTGTGTCTGTGTGTCCATCTGTCCATCTGTCCATCTCTCACCTGTCTCACCTGTCTCACCTGCAGAAGCGCCGTTCCAACCGGCAGGTGAAGCGCAAGAAGTACACGGAGGACCTGGACATCACCAAACCGTGTCCCACCTGTGTCTGTGTGTCCCACCTGTGTCTGTGTGTCCATCTCTCACCTGTCCATGTCTCACCTGTCTCACCTGTCCATGTCTCACCTGCAGAAGCGGCGCTCGAACCGGCAGGTGAAGCGCAAGAAGTACACGGAGGACCTGGACATCACCAAACCGTGTCCCACCTGTGTCTGTCTGTCCATATCTCACCTGTCCATCTGTCCATGTCTCACCTGTCCATATCTCACCTGTCCCACCTGCAGAAGCGGCGTTCCAACCGGCAGGTGAAGCGCAAGAAGTACACGGAGGACCTGGACATCATCAAACCGTGTCCCACCTGTGTCTGTCTGTCCATATCTCACCTGTCCATCTGTCCATGTCTCACATGTCTCACCTGTCTGTATCTCACCTGTCCCCCCAGAAGCGCCGTTCCAACCGGCAGGTGAAGCGCAAGAAGTACACGGAGGACCTGGACATCATCAAACCGTGTCCCACCTGTGTCTGTCTGTCCATATCTCACCTGTCCATCTGTCCATGTCTCACATGTCTCACCTGTCTGTATCTCACCTGTCCCCCCAGAAGCGCCGTTCCAACCGGCAGGTGAAGCGCAAGAAGTACACGGAGGACCTGGACATCATCAAACCGTGTCCCACCTGTGTCTGTCTGTCCATATCTCACCTGTCCATCTGTCCATGTCTCACATGTCTCACCTGTCTGTATCTCACCTGTCCCCCCAGAAGCGCCGTTCCAACCGGCAGGTGAAGCGCAAGAAGTACACGGAGGACCTGGACATCAAGCTGACGGACGACGAGGACCTGGACGAGGAGCTGGACGTGACGGGGCCGCAGGCGCGGCCGGACGCTGACCAGGAGCCGCCCCCGGCGCCGCCCGCGCCGGCCACGGAGGGCGAGGGCGGGGACGCGGCGCTGCCCTCCATGCAGTTCTTCGTGGTGAGTGCCCTTCCTCACTCTCACCTTCGTCATCCTCACCTTCATCTTCATCATCTTCATCATCCTCACCTTCGTCTTCCTCATCTTCATCTTCCTCATCATATTCGTTATCTTCATCATCTTCCATGTTCATCTTCATGATGTTCATGTTCTCCATGATCATCTTCCTCTTCTCCATGCAGTTCTTCGTGGTGAGTGCCCTTCCTCACCCTCATCCTCATCTTCGTCATCCTCACCTTCATCTTCATCATCCTCACCTTCATCTTCATCTTCCTCATCATCCTCACCTTCGTCTTCCTCATCATATTCGTTATCTTCATCATCTTTGTCATCTTCTATCTTGTTCATCTTCACGGTGTTCATGTTCTCCATGATCATCTTCCTCTTCTCCATGCGGTTCTTCGTGGTGCGTGCCCTTCCTCACCTTCCTCTTCATCATCTTCATCATCTTCATCATCATCCTCATCATCCTCACCTTCATCATCCTCATCATTCTCACCTTCTTCATCTTCACCTTCGTCATCTTCATCATCTTCCATGTTCATCTTCATGATGTTCATGTTCTCCATGATCTTCTTCCTATTCTCCATGCGGTTCTTCGTGGTGGGCGGCCTTCCTCACCTTCCTCATCTTCATCATCATCATCTTCCTCACTTTCATCTTCATCATCTTCATCATCCTCACCTTCGTCATCTTCCTCACCTTGTTCACCTCCCTTGTCTCCATATTTGTTGTGTCCATCGTCATCATCATCATCTCCTTTATCTCTGGAACCTTCATCCCCATCCCATGACCTTCATCTCCTCATCTTCCTCCTCACCTTCATCATCTTAATCACCATCTCCATCCCGTGACCTTCATCCCCATCCCATGACCTTCTCCATCCTCATCTTCCTCCTCACCTTCTTCACCCTCATCTTCCTCCTCACCTTCATCATCTTGGTCACGTTCTTCATCCCCGTGACCTTCATCCCCATCCCATGACCTTCCTCACCCTCACCTTCCTCCTCACCTTCTTCATCTCCTCACCTGCTCCATCCCCGTGACCTTCCTCATCTTCTCCACCACCTTCATCTTCCTCCTCACTTTCTCCATCCTTGTGACCTTCATCCCCATCCTGTGACCTTCTCCGCCACCTTCATCATCCTCCTCACCTTCATCATCTTGGTCACCTTCTCCATCTTTGTGACCTTCATCCCCATCCCATGACCTTCCTCGCCACCTCCTCCACCTTCATCTTCCTCCTCATCCTCATCTTCCTCCTCACCTCTCCACCCCCATGACCTTTATCCCCATCTCGTGACCTTCTCCACCACCTTCATCTTCCTCCTCACCCTCATCATCTTCATCACCTTCTTCATCCCTGTGACCTTCCTCACCTTCTCCACCTTCATCTTCCTCCTCACCTCCTCCACCCCCATGACCTTCATCCCCATCCCATGACCTTCGTCACCCTCATCATTCTCCTCACCCTCATCTTCCTCCTCACCTTCATCATCTCCCTCACTTCCTCCATCCCTGTGACCTTCCTCACCTCCTCCACCTTCATCATCTTCATCACCTCCTCCACCCCCATGACCTTCATCCCCACCCCCTGACCTTCCTCAC
This sequence comes from Agelaius phoeniceus, assembly GCF_051311805.1. NCBI lineage: Eukaryota > Metazoa > Chordata > Aves > Passeriformes > Icteridae > Agelaius > Agelaius phoeniceus. The sequence goes on along the minus strand of NC_135302.1, from coordinate 340,935 downwards.
CTCCTCCTCCTCCTCCTCCTCCTCGTGCTGTGTCCCCCCAGGAGAACCCGAGCGAGGAGGACGCGGCCATCGTGGACAAGGTGCTGTCCATGCGCGTGGTCAAGAAGGAGGTCAGTGCGGTCAGTGCGGTCAGTGTGGTCAGTGTGGTCACTGTGGTCAGTGTGGTCAGTGCGGTCAGTGTGGTCACTGTGGTCAGTGTGGTCAGTGTGGTCAGTGTGGTCAGTGCGGTCAGTGTGGTCAGTGTGGTCACTGTGGTCAGTGTGGTCAGTGCGGTCAGTGTGGTCACTGTGGTCAGTGTGGTCAGTGCGGTCAGTGCGGTCAGTGCGGTCAGTGCGGTCACTGGGGTCAGTGTGGTCAGTGCGGTCAGTGTGGTCAGTGTGATCAGTGTGATCAGTGTGATCAGTGTGGTCAGTGTGGTCAGTGCGGTCAGTGCGGTCAGTGTGGTCAGTGCGGTCAGTGTGGTCACTGTGGTCACTGTGGTCAGTGCGGTCAGTGGGGTCAGTGTGGTCACTGTGGTCAGTGCGGTCAGTGCGGTCAGTGTGGTCAGTGCGGTCAGTGCGGTCAGTGTGGTCAGTGTGGTCACTGCGGTCACCGCCGTGGCCTGGGGGGGGGGCGGGGGTGACCTCCTGGCCTTCCTCACCGTGGTCATCTTCACCTTCCTCACGCTCAGCTGCCCTCGGGACAGTTGGTGGAGGCCGAGGAGTTCTTCGTCAAGTACAAGAACTAGTGAGTGGTCACTCGCGGTCACTCGCGGTCACTCGGGGTCACTCGCGGTCACTCGGGGTCACTCGGGGTCATTGGGGTCACTCGCGGTCACTCGGGGTCATTGGGGTCACTCGCGGTCAGTTGGGGTCACTCGTGGGCACTCGGGGTCACTCGGGGTCATTGGGGTCACTCGGGGTCAGTTGGGGTCAGGTTGGGGCCACTTATGGTCAGTTGGGGTCGGTTTGGGGTAATTTTGGGTCAGTTGGGGTTGGTTGTGGTCAGTTATGGTCAGTTTGGGGTCACTCATGGTCAGTTGGGGTCGGTTTGGGGTCGGTTTAGGGTCACTCGTGGTCACTCGCGGGCACTCACGGTCATTGGGGTCACTCATGGTCAGTTGGGGTCGGTTTGGGGTCGGTTTAGGGTCACTCGTGGTCACTTGTGGTCATTGGGGTCACTCATGGTCAGTTGGGGTTGGTTGGGGTCACTCATGGTCAGTTGTGGTCATTTACGGTCAGTTTGGGGTCACTCATGGTCAGTTATGGTCAGTTTAGGGTCACTCGTGGTCAGTTGGGGTCGGTTGTGGTCAGTTTTGGTCAGTTTGGGGTCACTCATGGTCAGTTGGGGTCAGTTTGGGGTAATTTTGGGTCACTTGTGGTCACTTATCAGTTATGGTCAGTTGGGGTCCCTATGGTCAGTTTGTGGTCACTTATGGTCAGTTTGGGGTAATTTTGGGTCAGTTTGGGGTCACTCATGGTCAGGTGGGGTCAGTTATGGTTAGTCATGGTCACTTGTGGTTACTCGTGGTCACTCATGGTCAGTTGGGGTCAGTTGCGGTCATTTTGGGGTAATTTTGGGTCACTCATGGTCACTCATGGTCAGTTGGGATCAGTTTGGGGTAATTTTGGGTCAGTTGTGGTCAGTTATGGTCACTTTGTGGTCACTCGTGGTCACTTTGTGGCCCTCACCTGGCCCCGCCCCCAGCTCCTACCTGGGCTGTGATTGGGCGACAATGGCGCAGCTGGGGCGGGGCCATTTTGGGCCATTTTGGGCCATTTTGGGCTCATTTTCACCCAGTTTTGGGGTGGCTGTTTCTGATTGGCCGCCCCGTGCCGGGGGCGTGTCCTTGACCCGTGGCCCCGCCCCCAGCTCGTACCTGCACTGTGATTGGGCCCAGCTGGGCAGGGCCATTTTGGGGCAATTTTGGCCATTTTGGGGTCGTTTTTGGGCTCATTTTCGCCCGGTTTTGGGGTGGCTGTTTCTGATTGGCCGCCCCATGCTGGGGGCATGTCCGTGACCCGTGGCCCCGCCCCCAGCTCGTACCTGCACTGTGATTGGGCACAGCTGGAGCTGGGCCATTTTGGGGTCGTTTTTGCTCATTTTGGGGTCGTTTTTGGGCTCATTTTCGCCCGGTTTTGGGGTGGCTGTTTCTGATTGGCCGCCCCGTGCCGGGGGCGTGTCCGTGACCCCTGGCCCCGCCCCCAGCTCGTACCTGCACTGCGAGTGGGCGACGATCGCGCAGCTGGAGAAGGACAAACGGATCCACCAGAAACTGAAACGCTTCAAGACCAAAATGAACCAAATGCGGCATTTCTTCCACGAGGTTTGGGGCCAATTCTTGCTGGTTTGGGAAAAAACAGGGTTTTAGGGGAAAAATTGGGGTTTTTTTGGGGAACAATTGGGGATTTTTTTGTGAAGAAATTGGGAATTTTTTGGGGGAAGAATTGGGGAATTTGAGGGGAAAAAATTGGGGATTTTTGGGGGAAAAAATTGGGAATTTTAGGGGGAAAATTGGGGTTTTTTTAGGGGGAAAATTGGGGTTTTTTTGGGGGGAAAAATTGGGGTTTTTTTGGGGGAAAATTGGGGATTTTTTGGGGGAAAAATTGGGGTTTTTGGGGGGGAAATTGGGGTTTTTTTGGGGGGAAAAATTGTGGTTTTTTGGGGGGGGAAAAATTGGGGTTTTGGGGGGAAAAAATTGGGGATTTTTGGGGGGAAATATTGGTTTTTTTTCGGGGGAAAAATCCTGGGTTTTTTAAGGGGAAAATTGGGGTTTTTTTTAGGGGAAAAATTGGGGTTTTTTAGGAGGAAAAATCCGGGGGTTTTGGGCAAAAATTGGGAACTTTTGAGGGGAAAAATTTGAGATTTTTGAGGGGAAAAAAATGGGGATTTTTGGGGAAAATATTGGGGATTTTTTGGGGGGACGAATTGGAGATTTTTGGAGCAAAATTGGGAAATTTTGGGGGTAAAAATTGGGGATTTTTGGGAAGAAAAAATTGGGGATTTTTGGGGGGGAAATTGGGGATTTTTGGGGGAAAAAATTGGGGATTTTTGAGGAAAATATTGGGGATTTTTTGGGGGAAAAAATTGGGGATTTTTGAGGAAAATATTGGGGATTTTTGGGGGGAAAATTGGGGAATTTGAGGGGAAAGAATTGGGGATGTTTTGGGGGAAGAATTGGGGATTTTTGGGAAGAAAAAATTGGGGATTTTTGGGGGAAGAATTGGGGACTTTTGGGAAGAAAAATTAGGGATTTTTGAGGAAAATATTGGGGATTTTTGGGGGGAAGAATTGGGGATTTTTGGGGGAAAAAAATTGGGGATTTTTGAGGAAAATATTGGGGATTTTTGGGGGGAAAAATTGGGGATTTTTGAGGAAAATAATGGGGATTTTTTGGGGAAAGAACTGGGGATTTTTGGGGAAAAATTGGGGATTTTTTGGGGGAAAAATTAGGGATTTTTGGGGAAAATTGGGGATTTTTGATGGGGAAGAATTGGGGATTTTTGGGAAGAAAAACTTGGGGATATTTTGGGGAAAAAATTGGGGATTTTTGATGGGGAAGAATTGGGGATTTTTGGGGAAAAATTGGGGATTTTTGGGGAAAAATGGGAATTTTGGTGGGCACAGCAGGGGACTGAGAGCAAATGAGGATTTGGGGTCAAACCCGGGGATTTTGGGGTTTCTGGGCAGGACGAGGAGCCCTTCAACCCCGACTACGTGGAGGTCGATCGGATCCTGGACGAGTCCCACAGCGTGGACAAGGACAACGGCGAGGTCAGCGCCCAGAACGGGGCAAAAAATGGAGATTTTGGGGCTGGGGACCAAAAACGGGGCAAAAAACGGGGATTTCGGGGCTGGGGGGACCAAACATTGGGGGAAAAAACGGGGATTTTGGGAGTGGGAACCAAAAATGGGGGGGAAAAACGGGGATTTTGGGGCTGGGGACAAAAACGGAGCAGAAAACGGGGATTTTGGGGGTGAGGGGACCAAAATGGGGGAAAAAATGGGTAACCTGGCAGTTACCTGTACCCAGGTGTACCCAGGTGTATCCAGGTGTGTCTGGGTGTATCCAGGTGTCAGTTACCTGTACTCAGGTGTATCCAGGTGTTTTACCTGTCAGTGACCTGTATCCAGGTGTATCCAGGTGTATCCAGGCATAGTCAGGTGTCAGTTACCTGTGTCCAGGTGTACCCAGGTGTCACTCACCTGTACCCAGGTGTACCCAGGTGTTAGTTACCTGTACCCCGGTGTCCCCAGGTGTCACTCACCTGTCCCCAGGTGTCACTCACCTGCCCAGGTGTCTCTCCCCAGCCCGTGGTTTATTACCTGGTCAAGTGGTGCTCGTTGCCATACGAGGACAGCACCTGGGAGCTGCAGGAGGGGTCACCTGGCAGTTACCTGTACCCAGGTGTACCCAGGTGTCACTCACCTGTACCCAGCTGTCCCCAGGTGTCACTCACCTGTACCCAGGTGTACCCAGGTGTATCCAGGTGTCACTCACCTGTACCCAGGTGTACCCAGGTGTCCCCAGGTGTCAGTTACCTGTACCCAGGTGTCGCTCACCTGTACCCAGGTGTATCCAGGTGTCACTCACCTGTACCCAGGTATATCCAGGTGTCACTCACCTGCCCAGGTGTGTCTCCCCAGCCCGTGGTTTATTACCTGGTCAAGTGGTGCTCGTTGCCATACGAGGACAGCACCTGGGAGCTGCAGGAGGGGTTACCTGGCAGTTACCTGTCCCCAGGTGTCACTCACCTGTACCCAGGTGTCACTCACCTGCCCAGGTGTCTCTCCCCAGCCCGTGGTGTATTACCTGGTCAAGTGGTGCTCGTTGCCGTACGAGGACAGCACCTGGGAGCTGCAGGAGGGGTTACCTGGCAGGCAGTTACCTGTACCCAGGTGTACCCAGGTGTACCCAGGTGTGGCTCACCTGCCCAGGTGTGTCTCCCCAGCCCGTGGTCTATTACCTGGTCAAGTGGTGCTCGTTGCCATATGAGGACAGCACCTGGGAGCTGCAGGAGGACGTGGACGAGGCCAAGGTGGCCGAGTTCAAGCGGATCCAGGCGCGGCACCCCGAGCTCAAGAGACAGGTGAGGCCACGCCCCCCCGGCAGGTGAGGCCACGCCCCCCGGCAGGTGAGGCCACGCCCCCCCGGCAGGTGAGCCCTGCACATGTCTCACCTGTGTCTCACCTGTGTCTCACCTGTATCTCACCCTTTACCTGTCACTCACCTGTACCTTACCTGTACCTTATCTGTGTCTCACCTGTATCTCACCTGTGCCTCTTTAATGTCTCACCTGTATTGCACGTCTCACCTGTGTCTCACCTGTGTCTCACCTGTGTTTTACCTGTGTATCTCAGCTCTGTCCCACCTGTATCTCATATCTTACCTGTGTCTCACCTGTGTGATTTATCCCACCTGTATTTTAGTTGTACTTTACCTGTGTCTCACGTTTCGCTTGTCTCACCTGTGTCTCACCTGTACCTCACCTGTGTCTCACCCCTATCTTACCTGTCACTCACCTGTAACTCACCTGTATGAGTTACCTCACCTGTGTCTCACCTGTATGAGCTGTTCCGTTTTTGTCTCACCTGTGTCTCACCTGTGTTTCACCTGTATGAGCTAGCTCACCTGCGTCTCACCTGTGTCTCACCTGTACCTTACTTATCTCTCACCTGTCTCACCTGTCACTCACCTGTGTCTCACCTGTCGCTCACCTGTCACTCACCTGTGTCTCACCTGTGTGAGCTGTTCCGTTTTTGTCTCACCTATCTCTCACTTGTGTCCCACCTGTGTCCCACCTGTCACTCACCTGTATGAGCTGTTCCCTTTTTATCTCACCTGTGTCTCACCTGTATGAGCTGTTGTGTTTTTATCTCACCTGTGTCTCACCTGTGTCTCACCTGTTTGAGCTGTTCCATTTCTGTCTCATCTGTGTCTCACCTGTATGAGCTGTTCAGTTTTTATTTCACCTGTTGCTCACCTGTGTCTCACCTGTGCAGCCCCGCCCCCAGGCCGGCGCCTGGAAGAAGCTGGAGGCGTCGCACGAGTACAAGAACCACAACCAGCTCAGGGAATACCAGCTGGAGGGCGTCAACTGGCTGCTCTTCAACTGGTACAACAGGTGAGCTCACCTGGGGCAGGTAAACACACCTGGGGCAGGTAAACACACCTGGGAATGGATATACACACCTGGGACAGGTGAGGGTACCAGCTCAGGGAATACCAGCTGGAGGGTGTGAACTGGCTGCTCTTCAACTGGTACAACAGGTGAGCTCACCTGGGCAACAGGTAAACACACCTGGGACAGGTAAACACACCTGGTCTGTTACTTGTCCTAGGTGTGTTCCAGGTGTCCCTTACCTGTCCTGGGTGTGCCCCAGGTGTATCTCAGGTGTACCTTACTTATCGCAGGTGTACCTTACCTGTCACAGGTGTACCCCAGGTGTCCCTTACCTGTCCTAGGTGTGTCCCAGGTGTAGGTTACTTGTCCCGGGTGTATCCCAGGTGCCCCTTACCTGTCCCAGGTGAATCTCAGGTGTTTTTTACTTATCCCAGGTGTACCTTACCCATCCCAGGTGTATCCCAGGTGTACCTCACTTGTCCCAGGTGCACCTTACCTGTCCCAGGTGTACCCCAGGTGCACCTTACCCGTCCCAGGTGTGCCTCACCTGTCGCACCTGTCCCGCAGGCAGAACTGCATCCTGGTGGACGAGATGGGGCTGGGCAAGACCAACCCCTGTCCCTCAGGTGCACCTCACCTGTCCCAGGTGTACCTTACCCATCCCAGGCGTACCTCAGGTGTACCTTACCTGTCCCCCGGGTGTACCTCACCTGTCTCAGGTGTACCTCACCTGTCCCTCAGGTGTACCCCACTCACCCGTGCCAGGTGTGCCTCACGTGTCGCACCTGTCCCGCAGGCAGAACTGCTGTCAAGACCAACCCCTGTCCCTTGGGTGCACCTCACCTGTCACAGGTGTACCCCCGGGTGTACCTCACCTGTTCCTCAGCTGTACCCCACTCAGTTGTCCCAGGTGTGCCTCACGTGTCACACCTGTCCCGCAGGCAGAACTGCATCCTGGCGGACGAGATGGGGCTGGGCAAGACGATCCAGTCGATCGCGTTCCTGCAGGAGGTGCACGGCGCAGGTGTGCGCGGCCCCTACCTGGTGATCGCGCCGCTCTCCACCATCGCCAACTGGGAGCGCGAGTTCGGCACCTGGACGCACCTGAACACCATCGTGTACCACGGCAGCCTGGCCAGCCGGCAGATGATCCAGCAGTACGAGATGTACTGCAAGGACGGCAAGGTGAGCTCACCTGGGCGGGTAACACACCTGTAACACACCTGTAACACACCTGTGTGGGGTCTGTAATGCACCTGTATGGGGTGTGTGACACACCTGTGCAGCCTGGCCAGCCGGCAGGTGATCCAGCAGTACGAGATGTACTGCAACGATGGCAAGGTGAGCTCACCTGGGCAGGTAAATCACCTGTAACACACCTGTATGGGGTGTGTAATACACCTGTATGGGGTCACTGACACACCTGTGACACACCTGTGCAGCCTGGCCAGCCGGCAGGTGAGCCAGCAGTACGAGATGTACTGCAAGGACGGCAAGGTGAGCTCACCTGGGCAGGTAACACACCTGTAACACACCTGTATGGGGTCTGTGATACACCTGTGACACACCTGTACAGCCTGGCCAGCCGGCAGGTGATCCAGCAGTACGACATGTACTGCAAGGACGGCAAGGTGAGCTCACCTGTGTTACCTGGGACACACCTGTAACACACCTGTATGGGGTCTGTGACACACCTGTGCAGCCTGGCCAGCCGGCAGGTGATCCAGCAGTACGAGATGTACTGCAAGGACGGCAAGGTGAGCTCACCTGGGCAGGTAAAACACCTGTACTGTGTGTACAATGCACCTGTATGGGGTGTTTGACACACCTGTATTGTGTGTACAATACACCTGTATGGGGTCACTGACACACCTGTGCAGCCTGGCCAGCCGGCAGGTGATCCAGCAGTACAAGATGTACTGCAAGGACGGCAAGGTGAGCTCACCTGGGCAGGTAAATCACCTGTAACACACCTGTAACACACCTGTAACACACCTGTGTGGGGTCTGTAATGCACTGTATGGGGTGTGTGACACACCTGTGCAGCCTGGCCAGCCGGCAGGTGAGCCAGCAGCACACAACCCCCTCAAATGGCAGCCAGGTGAGCTCACCTGTGTTACCTGTAACACACCTGTACCCACTCCATGGTGTACCACACCAACCGGGCAGGTGATCCAGTGCCACAAACCCCCCTCAAATGGCCGCCAGGTGAGCTCACACACCTGTAACACACCTGTAACTCACCTGTACACACCTGTGCACACATCAGGGTGTCTCACACCAACCTGGCAGGTGATCCAGCACTACAAAACACCCTCAAATGGCCGCCAGGTGAGCTCACCTGTGTTACCTGTACACACCTGTGCCCCACCTGTAACACACCTGTACCCACTCCATGGTGTACCACACCAGCCTGGCAGGTGATCCAGCAACACAAAACCCCCTCAAATGGCCGCCAGGTGAGCTCACCTGTGTTACCTGTAACTCACCTGTGTTACCTGTGCCTCACCTGTGCCCACCTGTGTCACCTGCAGGGCCGGCTGATCCCAGGTGCGTACAAGTTCGACGCCCTCATCACCACCTTCGAGATGATCCTGTCCGACTGCCCCGAGCTGCGCGAGGTCCAGTGGCGCTGCGTGGTCATCGACGAGGCGCACCGGCTCAAGAACCGCCACTGCAAGCTGCTGGACAGCCTGAAACACATGGACCTGGTCAGTGGCACACCTGGGAGCGCACCTGGGCACACCTGGGAGGGGAGGAGCAAAAAAAACGCGGTGAAAATCGGGTGGAAAATGGGGGGAAAATGGGGGAAAAACGTGTGAAAATCGGGGATTTTGGGGTCACACACCGGCTCAAGAACCGCCACTGCAAGCTGCTGGACAGCCTCAAGCACATGGACCTGGTCAGTGGCACACCTGGGAGCGCACCTGGGCACACCTGGGAGGGGAGGGACAGAAAAAACCCGGTGAAAATCGGGTGAAAAATGGGTGAAAAACGGGGGAAAATCGGGTGAAAATCGGGGATTTTGGGGTCACACACCGGCTCAAGAACCGGCACTGCAAGCTGCTGGACAGCCTGAAACACATGGACCTGGTCAGTGGCACACCTGGGAGCACACCTGGGCACACCTGGGAGGGGAGGAGCAAAAAAAACCCGGTGAAAATCGGGTGAAAAACGGGGGAAAAACGGGTGAAAAATGGGGGAAAAACGGGGATTTTGGGGTCACACACCGGCTCAAGAACCGGCACTGCAAGCTGCTGGACAGCCTCAAGCACATGGACCTGGTCAGTGGCACACCTGGGAACACACCTGGGCACACCTGGGAGGGGAAACACAAAAAAAACCCGGTGAAAATCGGGTGAAAAATGGGGGAAAAATGGGTGGAAAACGGGGATTTTGGGGTCACACACCGGCTCAAGAACCGGCACTGCAAGCTGCTGGACAGCCTGAAACACATGGACCTGGTCAGTGGCACACCTGGGCACACACCTGGGCACACCTGGGAGGGGAGGAGCAAAAAAAACCGGGTGAAAATCGGGTGAAAAATGGGTGAAAAACGGGAAAATTGGGTGAAAAACGGGGATTTTGGGGTCACACACTGGCTCAAGAACCGCCACTGCAAGCTGCTGGACAGCCTGAAACACATGGACCTGGTCAGTGGCACACCTGGGCGCGCACCTGGGCACACCTGGGAGGGGAGGAGCAAAAAAAACCCGGTGAAAATCGGGTGAAAAATGGGCAAAAAACGGGGGAAAAACGAGTGAAAAACGGGGATTTTGGAGGGTTTTGAGTTACGGGGATTTTGGTGTCACACACCGGCTCAAGAACAGGTAATGCAAGCTGCTGGACAGCCTCAAACACATGGACCTGGTCAGTGGCACACCTGGGAACGCACCTGGGCACACCTGGGCGGGGAGGGACAGAAAAAACCCGGTGAAAATCGGGTGAAAAATGGGTGAAAATTGAGTGAAAAACGGGGATTTTGGGGTCACACACTGGCTCAAGAACCGGCACTGCAAGCTGCTGGACAGCCTCAAACACATGGACCTGGTCAGTGGCACACCTGGGAGCGCACCTGGGCACACCTGGGAGGGGAGGGACAGAAAAAACCTGGTGAAAATCGGGTGAAAAATGGGGGAAAAACGGGGGAAAAACGGGTGGAAAACGGGGATTTTAGAGGGTTTTGAGTTACCTGGGCACACCTGAGCTCACACCTGAGGGGGTTCAGGGTCATCCTGAGGGCTTTGGGGTGATACCTGTGGGGTTTGGGGTCACTGCAAGGTCTCTCACCTGTCCCAGTTTTACCTCACCTGTCCCAGTTTTTTACCCCATTATTTTCCCTCACCTGTCTCACCTGTCCCTTACCTGTCCCTTACCTGTCTCACCTTTAGGAGCACAAGGTGCTGCTGACGGGCACACCTGTGCAGAACACGCTCCAGGAGCTCTCCAGCCCCACCTGTCCCAGTTTTACCTCACCTGTCCCAGTTTTTACCCCATTTTACCTGCATTATCTCTGTCATTTTCCCTCACCTGTCTCACCTGTCCCTCACCTGTCCCTCACCTGTCTCACCTTTAGGAGCACAAGGTGCTGCTCATGGGCACACCTGTGCAGAACACGGTCCAGGAGCTCTCCAGCCCCACCTGTATCACTTTTTACCCCATTTTACCTGCATTATCTCTGTTATTTTCCCTTACCTGTCTCACCTGTCCCTCACCTGCAGGAGCACAAGGTGCTGCTGACGGGCACACCTGTGCAGAACACGGTCCAGGAGCTCTCCAGCCTCACCTGTCCCAGTTTTTACCCCATTTTACCTGCATTATCTCTGTTATTTTCCCTTACCTGTCTCACCTGTCTCACCTGTCTCACCTGCAGGAGCACAAGGTGCTGCTGACGGGGACACCTTTGCAGAACACGGTCGAGGAGCTCTTCAGCCTCCTGCACTTCCTGGAGCCCTCCCAGTTCCCGTCCGAGGCCGAGTTCCTCAAGGACTTCGGCGACCTCAAGACCGAGGAGCAGGTGAGGGGCGCACCTGGGCACACCTGGGCACACCTGGGGACACGTGGGCACACCCAGACACACCTGAGCACGCTCAGAACACACCTGGGTGTACCTGGGGAGGGTTGGGAGGGGTTTGAGGTCGTTTGATGGTTCTTGGGAGGGGTTTTGGCCTCACCTGGGCGCACCTGGGCGCACCTGGGCGCGGTCAGAACACACCTGGGTGTACCTGCCGTACCTGGGGAGGGTTTGGGTGGGGTTTGAGGTCTTTTCCTGGCCTTAGAGATGAGTTTGAGGCTCACCTGGGCACACCTGAGCAGGTTACGGATTTCCTGACCCTTGCCCAGGTGTGGCCAGGTGAGACAGGTGTGGCCATAACTCCTTGTAGCCACCTGTGGGCACCTCCTGCACCTCGCCCAGGTATCACAGGTGTGGTCCTAACCATGCCCAGGTACCACAGGTGTGGCTGTAACCTCACCGAGGTGTGCCAGGTGTGGCTGTAACTGTGCCTAGGTGTGACAGGTGTGGCTGTAATTCCTCATAGCCAGTGCTGGGCACTTCCCACACCTGGCCCAGGTGTGACAGGTGTGGCTGTAACCCCGCCCAGGTGTGCCAGGTGTGGCTGTAACCTCGCCCAGCTACCACAGGTGTGGCTGTAACCGCGCCCAGGTGTGACAGGTGTGGCTGTAACTCCTCATAGCCAGTGCTGGGCACCTTGCACACCTCGCCCAGGTATCACAGGTGTGGCCATAGCATCACTCAGGTGTGATAGGTGTGGCTGTAACTCCTCATAGCCACCTGTGGGCACCTGGCACACATTGCCCAGGTGTGACAGGTGTGGCTGTAACTCTCTGTAGCCACCTCTGGGCACCTTGCACACCTTGCCCAGGTGTCACAGGTGTGCCTGTAACTCCTCATAGCCACCTCTGGGCACCTCCTGCACCTCGCCCAGGTGTCACAGGTGTGGCTGTAACCTTGCCCAGCTACCACAGGTGTGGCTGTAAGTCTCTGTAGCCACCTGGGCACCTTGCACACCTGGCCCAGGTGTGACAGGTGTGCCTGTAACCCCGCCCAGCTACCACAGGTGTGGCTGTAACCCCGCCCAGGTGTGCCCAGGTGTGACAGGTGCGCGTTCCCCCCCCGCAGGTGCAGAAGCTGCAGGCGCTGCTGAAGCCGATGATGCTGCGGCGGCTCAAGGAGGACGTGGAGAAGAACCTGGCGCCCAAGCAGGAGACGATCATCGAGGTGGAGCTGACCAACGCCCAGAAGCGCCTGTACCGCGCCATCCTGGAGCGCAACTTCGCCTACCTGGCGCGCGGGGCGGGGCACGGCAACGTGCCCAACCTGCTCAACACCATGATGGAGCTGCGCAAGTGCTGCAACCACCCCTACCTCATCAACGGTGAGCACCTGTGTGCACCTGGGTACACCTGGGTACACCTGGGTACACATACACACACCTGGGCACACCTGCTCAACACCATGATGGAGCTGCGCAAGTGCTGCAACCACCCCTACCTCATCAACGGTGAGCACCTGTGTGCACCTGGGTACACCTGGGTACACCTGGGTACACATACACACACCTGGGCACACCTGCTCAACACCATGATGGAGCTGCGCAAGTGCTGCAACCACCCCTACCTCATCAACGGTGAGCACACACCTGGCCAGGTACACACAGATACACCTGGGGTACACATAGACACACCTGGGTACACATAGAGACACCTGGGGTACAGCTGGGTACAGATAGACACACATAGATACACCTGGGCACACCTGCTCAACACCATGATGGAGCTGCGCAAGTGCTGCAACCACCCCTACCTCATCAACGGTGAGCACACCTGGGTACACCTGGGCAGGTACACATAGATACACCTGGGTACAGATAGACACACATAGATACACCTGGGTATGCATGGACACACCTGGGCACACATACACACACCTGCTCAACACCATGATGGAGCTGCGCAAGTGCTGCAACCACCCCTACCTCATCAACGGTGAGCACCTGGGCACACCTGGGTACACCTGGGTACACATAGATACACCTGGGGTACACACCTGGGCATGGCAACGTGCCCAACCTGCTCAACACCATGATGGAGCTGCGCAAGTGCTGCAACCACCCCTACTTCATCAACGGTGAGCACACCTGGCACACCTGGGCACACCTGGGCATGCATAGACACACTTGGGTACACATAGACACACACAGATACACCTGGGTACACACAGATACACCTGGGGTACACCTGGGTACACATAGATACACCTGGGCACAGCTGGGTACTCATACACACACCTGCTCAACACAACGGTGGAACCAATGACATTCTCTTGAAGTTCTCAGCCATTGTTTGATGGAACCACTGATGGTCAATAGGGATCAGGGATGTTCCCCTGAAGTTCTTAGAGATGGTTTTATGGAACCTCTGGTGGTCAGTAATGGTCTTTAACCTTCTCCTGAAGCTCTCAGAGATGTTTTGATGGAACCATTGGTGGTCATTGATGTTCTCCTGAAGTTCCTATGGGTTTTTTATGGAACCACTGATGGTCACCGGTGGTTTTATGGAACCAGGGGTGGTCAGGGGTGGTTTTATGGAGCCAGGGGTGGTCGGTGATGGTCACCACCATTCTCCCAAAGCTCTCAGAGATGTTTTGATGGAACCATTGATGTTCTCCTGAGGTTCTTACGGGTATCTTATGGAACCAGGGGTGGTCAGTGGTGGTTTTATGGAGCCAGGGGTAGTCAGGGACGGTCACCAACGTTCTCCTGAAGTTCTCAGCCATTGTTTGATGGAGCTATTGATGATCATTGATGTTCTCCTGAGGTTCTCCTGACGTTCCTATGGGTTTTTTATGGAACCAGGGGTAGTCACCGGTGGTTTTATGGAACCAGGGGTGGTCAGGGATGGTCACCAACCTTCTCCCGAAGTTCTCAGAGGTGTTTTGATGGAACCATTGATGTTCTCCTGAGGTTCTTATGGACATTTCATGGAACCACTGATGGTCACCGGTGGTTTTATGGAGCCAGGGGTGGTTGGTGATGGAAGCCAACCTTCTCCCGAAGTTCTCAGAGATGTTTTGATGGAACCATTGATGTTCTCCTGAGGTTCTTATGGACATTTTATAGAACCAGGGGTGGTCAGCGGTGGTTTTATGGAACCAGGGGTAGTCAGTGATGGTCACCAACATTCTCCTGAAGCTCTCAGAGATGTTTTGATGGAACCATTGATGGTCATTGATGTTCTCCTGAGGTTCTCCTGAGGTTCCTATGGGTTTTTTATGGAACCATGAGCGGTCACTGTTGGTTTTATGGAACCAGGGGTGGTCAGTGATGGTCACCAACGTTCTCCCGAAGTTCTCAGAGATGTTTTGATGGACCTACTGATGATCACTGATGTTTTCCTGAGGTTCTCCTGAAGTTCTTATGGGTTTTTTATGGAACATGGGGTGGTCACCAGTGGTTTTATGGAACCTTTGGTGGTCAGTGATGGTCACCAACTTTCTCCCGAAGTTCTCAGAGATGTTTTGGTGGACCTACTGATGGTCAATAGGGATCAGGGATGTTCTCCTGAAGTTCTCAAAGATGGTTTTGTGGAACCTCTGGTGGTCAGTGATGGTCTTTAACCTTCTCCTGAAGTTCTCAGCCACTGTTTGATGGAACCATTGATGTTCTCCTGAGGTTCTCTTGAAGTTCTTATGGGTTTTTTATGGAACCAGGGGTGGTCATTGGTGGTTTTATGGAACCAGGGGTGGTCGCTGCTGGTTTTATGGAACCAGGGGTGGTCAGGGGTGGTCAGGGGTGGTTTTATGGAGCCAGGGGTGGTCAGTGATGGTTTCTCTGAGCCAGGGCCGGCAGCGCTCAGGTGTGACGTGTGCCCGCAGGTGCGGAGGAGCAGATCGTGGCCGAGCTCAGGGCGTCGCTGCCGGCGCTGCCCGGGCCCGAGCTGGCGCTGCAGGCCCTGGTGCGCTCGGCCGGGAAGTTGGTGCTGCTGGACAAGCTCCTGCCCCGGCTGCGCGCCGGAGGACACAAGGTGCTGGTGTTCTCGCAGATGGTGCGGTGCCTGGACATCCTGGAGGACTACCTCATCCAGAAACGGTCAGGGTTTGGGGAGAAAACGGGCGGTTTTGGGAAAAAACGGGGTTTGGGGGGAAAAATGGAGATTTTGGGTAAAATGGACATTTTGGGAAAAAAAACGGAAAAAAAATGGGGAGAAATGAGGAGAAAATGTGGGGGAAAATGGGACATCCTGGAGGACCACCTCATCCAGAAATGGTTGAATTTTTTTGGTGGGAAAAATGGGGATTTTGGGAAAAAATGGGTTTTGGGGCAAAAAATGGGCATTTTGGGAAAAAAATGCAAAAAAGAAATGAGGAGAAAACGTGGGAAAAATGGGACATCCTGGAGGACCATCTCATCCAGAAACAGGGTGGAGTTGCCTGGTGGCTCCTGGAGGTGGTTATGGAGCCCCGGAGCTCCCTGGTGGCTCCTGGACGTGGTTATGGAGCCCTGGAGCTCCCTGGTGGCTCCTGGAGGTCCCTGGTGTCTCCTGGAGGTGGTTATGGAGCCCTGGAGCTCCCTGGTGGCTCCTGGAGGTCCCTGGTGGCTCCTGGACGTGGTTATGGAGCCCTGGAGCTCCCTGGTGGCTCCTTCACACCTAGCGTTGGTTCTGGACGTGGTTACAGAGCCCTGGAGCTCCCTGGTGGCTCCTGGAGGTGGTTATGGAGCCCTGGAGCTCCCTGGTGGCTCCTCCACACCCAGGATCTGCTCTGGACATGGTTATGGAGCCCTGGAGCTCCCTGGTGGCTCCTGGAGATGGTTATGGAGCCCTGGAGATTCCTGGTGGCTCTTCCACACCCAGCTTTGGTTCTGGACGTGGTTACGGAGCCTTGGAGCTCCCTGGTGTCTCCTGGACGTGGTTATGGAGCCCTGGAGCTCCTTGGTGTCTCCTGGAGGTGGTTATGGAGCCCTGGAGATCCCTGGTGGCTCCTCCACGCCCAGGATTGGTTCTGGACATGGTTATGGAGCCCTGGAGCTCCCTGGTGTCTCCTGGACGTGGTTATCAAGCCCCAGAGCTGCCCGGTGGCTCCTCCACACCCAGGATCTGCTCTGGATGTGGTTATGGAGCCCTGAAGCTCCCTGGTGGCTCCTCCACGCCCAGCGTTGGTTCTGGACGTGGTTATGGAGCCCTGGTGTCTCCTGGAGGTGGTTACGGAGCCCTGGAGCTCCTGGGTGGCTCCTGGACGTGGTTATGGAGCCCTGGTGGCTCCTGGAGGTGGTTATGGAGCCCCGGAGCTCCCTGGTGGCTCCTCCACGCCCAGGATCTGCTCTGGAGGTAGTTATGGAGCCCTGGTGGCTCCTTGACGTGGTTATGGAGCCCTGGAGCTCCCTGGTGGCTCCTGGAGGTCCCTGGTGGCTTCTGGACATGGTTATGGAGCCCTGGTGTCTCCTGGAGGTGGTTATGGAGCCCTGGAGCTGCCTGGTGTCTCCTGGACGTGGTTATGGAGCCCTGGAGCTCCCTGGTGGCTCCTGGAGGTCGTTATGGAGCCCTGGTGTCTCCTGGACGTGGTTATGGAGCCCTGGAGCTCCCTGGTGGCTCCTGGAGGTCCCTGGTGGCTCCTGGAGGTGGTTATGGAGCCCTGGAGGCTCCTGGAGGTGGTTATGGAGCCCTGGAGCTCCCTGGTGGCTCCTGGAGGTCTCTGGTGTCTCCTGGAGGTGGTTATGGAGCCCTGGAGCTCCCTGGTGTCTCCTGGACATGGTTTTGGAGCCCCGGGGCTGCCCGGTGGCCACGGTGACCCCTTGGTGTCCCCCCAGGTACCCGTACGAGCGCATCGACGGGCGTGTCCGGGGCAACCTGCGCCAGGCCGCCATCGACCGCTTCAGCCGTCCGGACTCGGACCGGTTCGTGTTCCTGCTGTGCACGCGGGCGGGCGGGCTGGGCATCAACCTGACGGCCGCCGACACCTGCATCATCTTCGACTCGGACTGGAACCCCCAGAACGACCTCCAGGTGCCGCCCCGGGGCCGCGCCGGGTCACGGGAGGAGGAGGTTCTGGAGGGACCTGGGATGATGGGGTGGGATCTACCAAGGGTTTGTGGTCATGGGGTGGGGTTTGGGGTCACGAGAGGAGGCTCTGGAGGGACCTGGGATGATGGGGTGGGATCTACCAAAGGGTTTGAGATCATGAGGTGGGGTTTGGGGTCACGGGAGGAGGTTCTGGAGGGACCCGAGATGATGGGGTGGGGTCTGCAGAGGGTTTGAGGACATGGGGTGGGATCTACAGAGGGTTTGGGGTGGTGAGGTGGGGTCTACAGAGGGTTTCAGATCATGAGGTGGGGTCTACAGAGGGTTTGGGGTCATGGGGTGGGGTTTGGGGTCACGGGAGGAGGAGGTTCTGGAGGGACCTGAGATGATGGGGTGGGGTCTACCAAAGGGTTTGGGGTCATGGGGTGGGGTCTGCAAAGGGTTTGGGGTCATGGGGTGGGATCTACCAAGGGTTTGGGGTCACGGGAGGAGGAGGTTCTGGAGGGACCCGAGATGATGGGGTGGGGTCTGCAGAGGGTTTGGGGTGGGGTGATGGGATCTGCAGAGGATTAGTGGTCTTTGGATGGGATCTACAGAGGGTTTAGGGTGGTGAGGTGAGGTCTACCAAGGGTTTGGGGTCATTGGATGGGATCTACAGAGGGTTTGTGGTCATGGGGTGGGATCTGCAAAGGGTTTGGGGTTATGGGGTGGGATCTACAGAGGGTTTGGGGTCATGGGGTGGGGTCTACCAAGGGTTTGGGGTGGTGAGGTGGGGTCTACAGAGGGTTTGTGGTCATGGGGTGGGGTTTGGGGTCACAGGAGGAGGTTCTGGAGGGACCTGAGATGATGGGGTGGGATCTACCAAAGGGTTTGAGATCATGGGGTGGGGTTTGGGGTCACGAGAGAAGGTTCTGGAGGGACCCGAGATGATGGGGTGGGGTCTGCAGAGGGTTTGGGGTGGTGAGGTGGGGTCTACCAAGGGCTTGGGGTCATTGGATGGGATCTACAGAGGGTTTGGGGTGGTGAGATGGGATCTACCAAGGGTTTGAGGTCATGGGGTGGGGTCTATGAAAGGTTTGGGGTGGGGTGATGGGGTCTTCCAAGGGTTTGAGATCATGAGGTGGGGTCTACCAAGGGTTTGGCGTCACAGGAGGAGGTTCTGGAGGAACTGGAGATGATGGGGTGGGATCTGCAGAGGGTTTGAGATCATGAGGTGGGATCTGCCCAGGGTTTGGGGTCATTGGGTGGGATCTACCAAGGGTTTGAGGACATGGGATGGGATCTACCAAAGGTTTGGGGTGGTGAGATGGGATCTACCATGGGTTTGGGGTCATGGGGCGGGATCTGCCAAGGGTTTGGGGTCATGGGGTGGGGTTTGAGGTCGTGGGATGGGATCTACCAAGGGTTTGGTGTGGTGGGATGGGGTGTGAGGTCTTGGGATGAGGTTCTCCAAGGGTTGGAGATGATGGGATGGGATCTACCAAGCGTTTGGGGTGGTGGGATGGGATCTTGCAGGAGTTTGAGGTCCTGGGGTGGGATCTCCCAAGGGTTTGGTGTGGTGGGATGGGATCTCCCAGGGGTTTGGGGTCCTGGGGTGGAGTTTAGGGTCACAAGATGGGATCTCCCAGGGGTTTGGGGTGGTGAGATGGGATCTCCCAGGGGTTTGAGGTCCTAGGGTGGAGTTTAGGGTCACAAGATGGGATCTCCCAAGGGTTGGAGATGATGGAATGGGATCTCCCAGGGGTTCGAGGTCCTGGGGTGTGGTTTGGTGTGGTGGGATGGGATCTCCCAGGGGTTTGGAGATGATGGATGGGATCTCCCAGGGGTTTGGTGTGGTGGGATGGAATCTCCAGGGGTTTGGTGTCCTGGGCCAGGCCCCACCAGCCTCCATGTCCCCCCGTGATGTCCCCGTGACGTCCCCGCAGGCGCAGGCGCGGTGCCACCGCATCGGGCAGAGCAAGGCGGTGAAGGTCTACAGGCTGATCACCAGGAACTCGTACGAGCGCGAGATGTTCGACAAGGCCAGCCTGAAGCTGGGCCTGGACAAGGCCGTGCTCCAGTCCATGAGCGGCCGCGAGGGCTCCATCGCCGGGGTCAGCCCCGGGCAGGGCTCCAGGGTGGGGGGTCCAGGGCTGGGGGGGTCCAGGTGATCCAGGTTGAGGTTCTCCAGGTTCTCCAGGTTCCTTGAGGTTGAAGTTCTCCACGTTCTCCAAAGTTGAGGTTCTTCAGGTGCTCCAGGTTCTTTAAGTTGAGGTTCTGCAGGTTAAGTTGATGTTCTCCAGGTTTTTTCAGGTTCTCCAGGTTCTCCAGGTTCTTCAAGTTGAGGTTCTCCAAAGTTGAGGCTCTCCAGGTTCTTTAGGTTAAGGTTCTCCAGCTGCTTTAAGTTGAGGTTCTCCAGGTTCTCCAAAGTTGAGGTTGTCCAGGTTGTCCAGGTTCTTTAAAGTTCTCCAGGTTCTTCAGGTTCTCCAAAATTGAGGTTCTCCAGGTTCCTTGAAGTTGAGGTTGTCCATGTTCTCCAGGATCTTTAAGTTGAGGTTCTCCAGGTTCTCCAAAGTTGAGGTTCTTCAGGTTAAGTTGAAGTTCTCCAGGTTCTTCAGGTTGAGGTTCTCCAAAGTTGAGATTCTCCAGGTTCTTTGAGGTTTTTCAGGTTCTCTAAAGTTGAGGTTCTCCAGGTTCTCCAGGTTCTCTAAAGTTCTCCAGGTGCTCCAGGTTGTTTAAGTTGAGGTTCTCCAGGTTCTCCAAAGTTGAGGTTCTCCAGGTTTTTTAAGTTGAAGTTCTCCAGATGCTTCAAGTGGAGGTTCTCTAGGTTCCCCAGGTTCTCCAGGTTCTTTCAACTTGAGGTTCTTCAGGTTTTCCAGGTTCTCTAAGTTGAGGTTCTCCAGGTTCTTTAAAGTTCTCCAGGTTCTTCAGGTTCTCCAAAGTTGAGGTTCTCCAGGTTCCTTGAAGTTGAGGTTCTCCATGTTCTCCAGGTTCTTTAAGTTCAGGTTCTCTATGTTTTCCAAAGTTCAGGTTTTCCAGGTTCTTCAAGTTGAGGTTCTCCAGGTTTTTTAAGTTGAAGTTCTCCAGGTTCTCCAAAGTTGAGGTTCTCCAGGTCCTTTAAGTTCAGGTTCTCTAGGTTCTCCAGGTTTCTTCAAGTTGAGGTTCTCCAGTTTGGGTTTCTCCAGGTTGAGGTTCTCCAGGTTGAGGTTCATGATCTCCAGGTTAAGGTCCTCCCAGTCTTGGGTTCTCCACTTCTGGCTTCTTCAGTTTTGGGTTCTCCAGTTGAGGTTCTTCAGTTTTGGGTTCTCCACTTCTGGTTTCTCTACTTTGGGGTTCTCCAGGTTGAGGTTCTCCACTTTTGGCTTCTCCAGTTTTGGGTTCTCCTAGTTGAGGTTCTCCAGGTTGAGCCTGTCCATGATCTCCCAGTTGAGGTTCTCCAGTTTTAGTTTCTCCAGTTTTGGTTTCTCCAGTTTTGAGTTCTCCACGTTGAGCTTGTCCATGATCTCCAGGTTGAGGTTCTCCCAGTTGAGGTTCTTCAGTTTTGGTTTCTCCACTTTGCTTTCTCCAGTTCTGGTTTCTCTACTTTGGGGTTCTCCAGTTTGGGGTTCTGCAGTTTTGGTTTTTCCATTCTGAGGTTCTCCAGTTTGGGGTCCTCCAGTTTTGGGTTCTCCAGGTTGCGTTTGTCCAGTTTGAGGTTGTCCATGTTCTCCACTTTGGGTTTGTCCAGTTTTGGGTTCTCCACTTCGGGTTTCTCCAGTTCTGGTCTCTCCACCCTGGGTTCTCCAAGCCTCTTGTGGTTTCTCCAAGCCCCTCGTGGTTTCTCCACCCTGGGTTTCTCCAGTTCTGGTTTCTCCATTTTGGGTCTCTCCACCCTGGGTTTCTCCAAGCCCCTCGTGTGTCCCAACCCTGGGTTTCTCCAAGCCCCTCATGGTGTTTCCACTCTGGGTTTCTCCAGTTTTGGTTTCTCCATTTTGGTCTCTCCACCCTGGTTTCTCCAAGCCCCTCGTGTGTCCCAGCCCTGGTTTCTCCAGTTTTGGTTTCTCCAGTTCTGGTTTCTCCAAGCCCCTCGTGTGTCCCAACCCTGGGTTTCTCCAAGCCCCTCATGGTTTCTCCACCCTGGGTTTCTCCAGTTCTGGTCACTCCACCCTGGTTTCTCCAAGCCCCTCATGTGTCCCAACCCTGGGTTTCTCCAGTTCTGGTTTCTCCACCCTGGGGTTCTCCAGTTCTGGTTTCTCCATTTTGGGTCTCTCCACCCTGGGTTTCTCCAGTTTTGGTTTCTCCCGTTCTGGTTTCTCCACCCTGGGTTTCTCCAGTTTTGGTTTCTCCATTTTGGGTCTCTCCACCCTGGGTTTCTCCAGTTCTGGTTTTTCCACCCTGGTTTCTCCAATTGTCCCCATTGTCCCCCCAGATCCAGCAGTTCTCCAAGAAGGAGATCGAGGACCTCCTGCGCAAGGGCGCCTACGCCGCCATCATGGACGAGGACGACGAGGGCGCCAAGTTCTGCGAGGAGGACATCGAGCAGATCCTGCTGCGGCGCACCACCACCATCACCATCGAGAGCGAGGGCAAGGGCTCCACCTTCGCCAAGGTGGGCGGGGCCGGGCGGGGCCGGGCGGGGCTGGGTGGGCACCAGGAACGTTCTTGGAGAAGGTGGACACCTCAAATCCAGGTCTAGGTGGGCTTTGGTGGCTCTAGGGAAGGTCCAGGTGGGGCTGGGTGGGCTTTGGTGGTCCTGGAGAAGATCCAGGTGGGCGTAGGTGGGTTCAGGTGGGCTTTGGTGGTTCTAGAGAAGGCCCAGGTGGGTCTAGGGGGGCTTTGGTGGTTCCAGGTGGGTCTGGGTGGGCTTTGGAGAAGGTCTAGGTTGGTTTAGGTGGGTTCAGGTGAGCTTTGGTGGTTCTAGAGAAGGTCCAGGTGGGTCTAGGTGGCTTTGGTGGTTCTAGAGAAGATCGAGGTGTGTCCAGGTGATCTTTGGTGGTTCTAGAGAAGATCCAGGTGGGTCTAGGTGGGTTTTGGTGGCCATAGGGAAGGTCCAGGTGGGTCTAGGTGGTCCTGGAGAAGGTCTAGGTTGGTTTAGGTGGGTCTAGGTGAGTTTTGGTGGCCCTGGAGAAGATCCAGGTGGGGCTGGGTGGCCCTGGAGAAGGTCCAGGTTGGTTTAGGTGAGTTCAGGTGGGCTTTGGTGGTTCTAGAGAAGGTTCAGGTGGGTTCAGGTGATCTTTGGTGGTTCTAGAGAAGGTCTAGGTGGGGCCAGGTGGTCCTAGAGAAGGTCCAGGTTGGTTTAGGTGGGTCTAGGTGAGTTTTGGTGGTCATTGAGAAGGTCCAGGTGGTTCTAGGTGGGCTTTGGAGAAGGTCCAGGTTGGTTTAGGTGGGTTCAGGTGGACTTTGGTGGTCATTGAGAAGATCCAGGTGGGGCTGGGTGGCCACCAGGGAGGTTCCTGGAGAAGGTGGACACCTCAAATCTAGGTCTAGGTGGGCTTTGGAGGTTCTAGAGAAGGTCCAGGTGGGTCTAGGTGGTCATGGAGAAGGTCTAGGTGGGTTCAGGTGAGTTCTGGTGGTTCTAGAGAAGATCTAGGTGGGGCCAGGTGGTCCTGGAGAAGGTCTAGGTTGGTTTAGGTGGGTCTAGATGAGTTTTGGTGGCCATAGGGAAGGTCCAGGTGGTTCTAGGTGGGCTTTGGAGAAGGTCCAGGTTGGTTTAGGTGTGTCCAGGTGAGTTTTGGTGGTCATTGAGAAGGTCCGGGTGAGGCTGGGTGGCCACCAGGAAGGTTCCTGGAGGAGGTGGACACCTCAAATCCAGGTCTAGGTGGGCTTTGGTGGTCCTGGAGCAGCTCCAGGTGGGTTTTGGTGGCCCTGGAGAAGGTGCAGGTGTGTCTGGGCACACCCAGGTGGTCTCGGGCGGCCCTGGGGAGGCCCCAGGTGCACCCAGGTGTGCCCAGGTGCTCCCAGGTGTGCCCAGGTACACCCAGGTGCGCCCAGGTGTGCCCAGGTGTGCCCTGTCCCGCCCCAGGCCAGCTTCGTGGCCTCGGAGAACCGCACGGACATCGCGCTGGACGACCCCAACTTCTGGCAGAAATGGGCCAAGAAAGCCGACCTGGACCTGGAGCTGCTCAACAGCAAGGTGGGGGCGGGGCCACACCTGGGGGGCGGGGCCATCACCTGGGGGGGCGGGGCCACACCTGGGGGGTGGGGTCACGTGGGCGGGTGTGGTCATCACCTGCATGGACACACCTGGGTGGGACAGACCTGGGTGGGCGGGGTCACCTGGATGGGCAGGGCCACCTGGGTGGGTGTGGTCATCACCTGCATGGACACACCTGGGTGGGCACACGTGGGTGGGAACGACACACCTGGATTGTGGGCGGAGTCACCTGTATGGATGTCACCTGGGATGGACACACCTGGGTGGGCGGGGTCACCTGGGTGGGCGGGGTTACCTGTATGGACACATCTGGGTGGGTGGAGTCACCTGGGTGGGTGGAGTCACCTGGGTGGGCGGGGTTACCTCTATGGACACACCTGGGTGGGACGGACACAGCTATGTGGGATGGACGCACCTTGGTGGGCGGGGTCACCTGGATGGACACACCTGGGTGGGCGTGGTCACTTGGATGGACACAGCTGGGTGGGCGGGGTCACCTGGATGGACACACTTGGGTGGGCGTGGTCACCTGGATGGACACACCTGGGTGGGCGTGGTCACTTGGATGGACACACCTGGGTGGGTGGGGTCACCTGGATGGACACCCCTGCGTGTGCTCACCTGGGTGGGTGTGGTCACCTGGAGTGACCATTGGTCATTGTCCACTCAGAACACGCTGGTGATGGACACCGGTTCAGCACCTGGGCGTGGTCAACTGGGTGTGGTCACCTGGGTGTGGTCACACCTGGGTGTGGTCACACCTGGGTGTGGTCACTTGGGGGTTCCAGGTGTGTGGGGTCATCTGGGTGTGGTCACTTGGTGTGGTCACTTTGGCGTGGTCACCCCTGGGTGTGGTCACCTGGGGGTTCCAGGTGTGTGGGGTCATCTGGGTGTGGTCACTTTGCTGTGGTCACTTTGGTGTGGTCACCTGGGTGAAGTCACCTGGGTGTGGTCAGGTGGGCGTGGTCACCTGGAGTGACCACTGACCACTCAAGTGACCACTGACCACTCAGAGCGCATTGGCGATGGACAGGTCCCAGGTACGGTCACGTGGTGGTCACCTGGAGTGACCATTGGTCATTGTCCACTCAGAACGTGCTGGTGACAGACACCGGTTCAGCACCTGGGCGGGGTCACCGGGAGTGACCATTGGTCATTGTCCACTCAGAACGTGCTGGTGATGGACACCGGTTCAGCACCTGGGCGGGGTCACCTGGGCTGGCCAGGTGGTCACTGTGGTGGTCACCTGGTGGTCAATGACCACTGACCACTGACCACCATTGTCCATTTAGAACACCCTGGTCATCGACACGTTGTGTGTCCCCAGAGGCGCCACTGCAGCACCTGGGCGGGGTTGGGTGGGCAGGGTCACCTGGTGGTCACTGTGGTGGTCACTTAGAGTGACCAGTGGTCATTGTCCACCCAGAACATGTTGGTCATCGACACGTTGTGTGTCCCCAGACTCGCCACTGCAGCACCTGGGTGAGGTTACCTGGTCTGGGTCACCTTGTGGTCATCTGGTGGTCACCTGGTGGTCACTCAGAGTGACCAGTGGTCATTGTCCACTCAGAACAATTTGGTCATCGACACGCCACGTGTCCGGAAGCAGACTCGCCACTGCAGCACCTGGGTGGGGTTGGGTGCACAGGGTTACCTGATGGTCACTGATCAGTGACCACTGACCATTGTCCACCATTGTCCACTCAGAACAATTTGGTCATCGACACTCCCCGTGTCCGGAAGCAGACTCGCCACTGCAGCACCTGGGCGGGGTTGGGTGCACAGGGTCACCTGGTGGTCACTTGGTGGTCACTTGAGCTGGTCAGATGGTCACTTGGTGGTCACTCAGAGTGACCAGTGCCCATTGTCCACCCAGAATAACCTGGTCATCGACACGCCGCGTGTCCGGAAGCAGACTCGCCATTTCAGCACCTGGGTGGGGTTGGGTGGGGTTGGGTGCACAGGGTCACTGTGGTGGTCACCTGGTGGTCATGTGATGGTCACTCAGAGTGACCACTGGTCACTATTGTCCACCCAGAATAACCTGGTCATCGACACGCCCCGTGTCCGGAAGCAGACTCGCCACTTCAGCACCTGGGTGGGGTTGGGTGCACAGGGTCACTTGGTGGTCATTGATTAGTGACCGCTGACCACTGGTCACTATTGTCCACCCAGAACAATTTGGTCATCGACACTCCCCGTGTCCGGAAGCAGACTCGCCATTTCAGCACCTGGGCGGGCTTGGGTGCACAGGGTCACTGTGGTGGTCACCTGGTGGTCATGTGATGGTCACTCAGAGTGACCAGTGGTCACTCTTGTCCACTCAGAACAATTTGGTCATCGACACGCCGCGTGTCCGGAAGCAGACTCGCCACTTCAGCACGCTGCGGGACGATGACCTGGTGGAGTTCTCGGACCTGGAGAGCGACGAGGAGCTGGAGCGGCCGGACCGGGCAGCGCCCAGGACGCGGCGTGGGGGCCACCACCACCCCCAGCACGGACACCATGGACACCACCATGGACACCACCACCAGCACGGACAGCAGGGTGGTCAGCAGCAGGGTCAGCAGCAGGGTGGTCAGCAGCAGAGTGGTCAGCATGGTCAGCATGGAGGTCACCAGGCCACCCCGGCCACGCCAACGGCGCCGTTTGCGAGGAGCGACTGCGTGCGAGTGGAGAAACACCTGATGGTCTATGGGTGGGTATGGGGACACCTGGGGACACACCTGGGGACACCTGGGGACACCTGGGACACACCTGGGGAAACACCTGGGGAAACACCTGGGGACACCTGGAGAAACACCTGGGACACACCTGGGGAAACACCTGGGACACACCTGGGGACACTTGGGGAAACACCTGATGGTCTACGGGTGGGTACGGGGACACACCTGGGGACACCTGGGGAAACACCTGGGACACACCTGGGAAACACCTGATGGTCTACGGGTGGGTATGGACACACCTGGGGACACACCTGGGGACACCTGGGACACACCTGGGGACACCTGGGGAAACACCTGATGGTCTGTGGGTGGGTATGGGGACACCTGGGACACCTGGGGACACCTGGGGACACCTGGGGACACCTGGGGAAACCTGGGGACACCTGGGGAAACACCTGATGGTCTACGGGTGGGTATGGGGACACCTGGGGACACACCTGGGACACACCTGGGGGCACCTGGGGAA
Organism: Agelaius phoeniceus; assembly: GCF_051311805.1. NCBI lineage: Eukaryota > Metazoa > Chordata > Aves > Passeriformes > Icteridae > Agelaius > Agelaius phoeniceus. The sequence goes on along the minus strand of NC_135302.1, from coordinate 314,490 downwards.
ACACCTGATGGTCTATGGGTGGGTATGGACACACCTGGGGACACCTGGGATACCTGGGGAAACACCTGATGGTCTACGGGTGGGTATGGACACACCTGGGGACACCTGGGGACACCTGGGGAAACACCTGATGGTCTATGGGTGGGTACAGGGACACCTGGGACACACCTGGGGAAACACCTGGGGACACCTGGGGAAACACCTGATGGTCTATGGGTGGGTATGGACACACCTGGGGACACCTGGGGACACACCTGGGGACACCTGGGACACACCTGGGGACACTTGGGGAAACCTGGGGACACACCTGGGGACACCTGGGGACACCTGGGGACACCTGGGACACACCTGGGGACACTTGGGGAAACACCTGATGGTCTATGGGTGGGTATGGACACACCTGGGATACCTGGGGACACACCTGGGGACACCTGGGGAAACACCTGGGGGTCTATGGGTGGGTATGGACACCTGGGCACACCTGGGGACACCTGGGGAAACACCTGGGGAAACACCTGATGGTCTATGGGTGGGTATGGACACCTGGACACACCTGGGGACACACCTGGGGACACCTGGGGGCACACCTGGGGAAACACCTAGGCACACCTGGGGACACCTGAGGGTCTATGGGTGGGTATGGACACACCTGGCAACACCATTGATCCCATTGGTCCCTCATTGACCCCATTGATTCCCCATTGACCCCATTGGTTCCCCATTCATCCCAATGACTCTGCTGACCCCTGAGTGACCACTGACCCCTCACTGCCCGTTCCAGGTGGGGTCGCTGGCGCGAGCTGGCCGCCCAGGGCCGCTTCAAGCACTGACCCCACTGACCCCATTGATCCCCCATTGATCCCAATGACCCCACTGACCCCTCACTGACCCCGCTGACCCCACTGACCACTCACTGCCCATTCCAGGTGGGGCCGCTGGCGGGAGCTGGCCGCCCAGGGCCGCTTCAAGCGCTGACCCCACTGACCCTTTACTGACCCCAGTGACCCTTTACTGACCCCGCTGACCCCTGAGTGACCACTGACCATTGCAGGTGGGGCCGGTGGCGTGAGCTGGCCACCCAGGGCTGCTTCAAGCACTGCCCCACTGACCCCATTGATCCCCCATTGACCCCATTGATCCCCCATTGATCCCAATGACCCCGCTGACCCCTGAGTGACCACTGCCCATCCCAGGTGGGGCCGCTGGCGTGAGCTGGCCGCCCAGGGCCGCTTCAAGCACTGACCCCACTGACCCTTTACTGACCCTGCTGACCCCTCACTGACCCCACTGACCCCTGAGTGACCACTGACCACACTGCCCGTTCCAGGTGGGGCCGCTGGCGGGAGCTGGCCGCCCAGGGCCGCTTCAAGCACTGACCCCACTGACCCCACTGACCCCATTGATTCCCCATTGACCCTTTACTGACCCCACTGACCCCTGAGTGACCACTGACCACACTGCCCGTTCCAGATGGGGCCGGTGGCGCGAGCTGGCCGCCCAGGGCCGCTTCAAGCACCGCCCCACTGACCCCATTGATCCCCCACTGACCCCATTGATCCCCCATTGATCCCAATGACCCCACTGACCCCTCACTGACCCCACTGACCACTCACTGACCATTGCAGGTGGGGCCGGTGGCGGGAGCTGGCCGCCCAGGGCCGCTTCAAGCACTGACCCCACTGACCCCATTGACCCCATTGGTTCCCCATTGACCCCACTGACCCTTTACTGACCCCAGTGACCCCTGAGTGACCACTGCCCATCCCAGGTGGGGCCGGTGGCGCGAGCTGGCCGCCCAGGGCCGCTTCAAGCGCCGCCTGTCGGAGCGGGACGTGGAGAGCCTGGCCCGGGCCATCGTCCTCTTCTGCCTGCGGCACTTCCGGGGCGACGACGGCACCCGGGCCCTGGCGTGCGCCCTGCTCAGCGCCGGGGCCAGCAACGGCCGCGCCCTGCCCAGGCACCAGGGTGGGTTTGGGTCATTTTGGGTCATTTTGGGTCATTTTGGGTCAGTTTGGGTGGGTTTGGGTGGGTTTGGGTCACTCACGGCACCCGGGCCCTGGCGTGCGCCCTGCTCAGCGCCGGGGCCAGCAACGGCCGCGCCCTGCCCAGGCACCAGGGTCAGTCTGGGGGGGTTTGGGTCATTTTGGGTCATTTTGGGTGGGTTTGGGTCAGTTTGGGTCATTTTGGGTGGGTTTGAGGTTCTGGAGATCATCTCAGGTGGGTTTGGGTCACTTTGGGTCACTTTGGGTCATTTTGGGTGGGTTTGGGGTCGTTTTTTGGTGGGTTTGAGGTTCTGGAGATCATCCCAGGTGGGTTTGGGTCCCTTTGGGTCACTTTGGGGTGGGTTTGGGTCATATTGGGTGGGTTTCAGTCACTTTGGGGTGGTTTGGGTCATCTCAGGTGGGTTTGGGGTTCTGGAGGTCTTTAGGAGCATCTCAGGTGGGTTTGGGTCATTTTGGGGTGGGTTTGGGGTTCTGGCGGTCCTTGGGGTCCTCTCAGGTACGTTTGGGACAGTTTGGGACCCTTTGGATCATTTTGGGTGGGTTTGGGTCACTTTGGGTGGGTTTGGGTCACTTTTGGGTCATTTTGGGTCACTTTGGGTGGGTTTGGGTCCTTTTTGGTCACTTTGGGTGGGTTTGGGTCCCTTTTGGGTGGGTTTGGGTCCCTTTGTTTCATCTCAGGTGGGTTTGGGGCTGTCCAGGCTCCTCGCCCCACTGACCACTGAGTGACCACTGGGTGACCCCTGAGTGACCACCAACCAAAAATACCCAAAAAATGTCCAAGAAAATCCCCAAAAATGTCCAAAATTACCCTCAAAAAATGTCAAAAAAAATCCCCCCCAAAAAAGCCCTAAAATTGCCCAAAATGAGCCTGAGTGACCACTGACCACTGAGTGATCACTGAGTGACCACTGGGCGACCACAAACCCAAAAATACCCCAAAAAATCCCCAAAAATACCCAAAAAATCCCCAAAAAATGTCCAAAAAATTCTCCAAAAAGCTGTAAAATTGGCCAAAATGACCCTGAGTGACCACTGACCACTGAGTGACCACCGACCAAAAATACCCCAAAAAATCCCCAAAAATAGCCCAAAATGTCCAAAAAAATCCCCTGTAAAAGCGGTAAAATTGCTCAAAATGACCCTGGGTGACCGCTGACCACTGAGTGACCACTGAGTGACCACAACCCCAAAAATCCCCAAAAAATCCCCCAAAAATTCCCCAAAAATTCTCCAAAAAGCTGTAAAATTTGCCAAAATGACCCTGAGCGACCACTGACCCCCGAGTGACCCCCGAGTGACCCCCGGGTGACCCCCGGGTGACCCCTGGGTGCTCTCTCCCCCAGGCTCGGGGTCGCTGCCGCGCGGCCGCAAGGGCCGGAAGGCGCCCAAGCTTCCGGAAGGTTCCGCGGGGGCCGAGTGGCTGCTGCAGGACGAGGGGTACCGGAAACACCTGCGGCACCACGGCGGGAAGTGAGTTTGGGGGAATTCGGGGGGATTCGGGGCTTTTTGGGGCATTTTGGGGATTTTTTTGGGATTTTTGGGGGTTTTTTTTGGGATTTTTTGGGATTTTTTTGGGGATTTTTGGTGTTTTTATTGGTGTTTTCGGGGTACCGGAAACACCTGCGGCACCACGGCAGGAAGTGAGTTTGGGGGAATTCGGGGCTTTTTGGGGCTTTTTGGGGCATTTTGGGGATTTTTGGGATTTTTTTGGGATTTTGGGGGTTTTTTTTAAATGGGATTTTGGGGTTCTGTGTTTTTTGGGTTCCTGGGGTGGTTTTTGGGGTGGCTTTTGGGGTGGTTTTGGGGCCGTTCTGGGCCCATCCAGACGTGCCTCTGTCCCTCTGTCTGTCCATCCCTGTGTCCGTCCCTCTGCCCGTCTGTCCATCTCTGTCCCCGTGTCCGTCCGTCCGTCCCCTGTGTCCCATCGGGCTGTGTGTCCGTCCCCGTGTCCCTGTGTCCGTGTGTCCCCGGGTCTGTCCCTCCGTCCCCATGTCTGTGTGTTCGTCCCCTTGTGTCCGTCCTTCTGTCCCTGTGTCCATCCCTGTGTCCATCCCGTGTCCACGTCTGTCCGTGTGTCCCTGCGTCCGTCTGTCCATCCATGTCCATCCCCGTGTCTGTGTGTCCGTGTGTCCATGCCCGTGTCCATCCCCGTGTCCATCCGTGTCCGTCTGTCCCCCTGTCCGTCTGTGTGTCCATCCCCGTCTGTCCATCCATGTCCATCCGTGTCCGTGTGTCCGTCCGTGTCCGTGTGTGTCTGTCCGTGTGTCCGTCCGTGTGTCCGTGTGTCCGTCCGTGTCCGTGTGTCCGTGTGTCCGTCTGTCTCGGTGTCCGTGTGTCCGTGTGTCTGTGTGTCCATCCATGTCCGTGTGTCCATCTGTCCGTCCGTGTCCGTGTGTCCGTCCGTGTCCGTGTGTCCGTGTGTCCATCCATGTCCATCTGTCCATGTGTCCGTGTGTCCATCCATGTCCATCTGTCCGTTTGTCCATCCCTGTGTCCGTGTGTCCCGGTGTCCATGTGTCCATGTGTCCATGTGTCCCTGTGTCCATCTGTCCGTGTGTCCGTGTGTCCAGGCTGCTGCTGCGGGTGCGGGCGCTGCATTTCCTGCGGCACGAGGTGATCGGGGGGGACCAGGCCGAGCGCGTCCTGGCCGGGGCCAGCGCCAGGTGAGACCCGAAACGGGGCCAAAAACGGCGATTTTGGGTCACTGGGGGGTTTGGGTGAGGGAGAGCCCCGGGTTTGGGGCAAAATCCGGGGATTTGGGGGGCAGTTTGGGGGAATTTGGGGGATTTGGGGGAATTTGGGGGTTTTTGGGAGGTGATGGGGTGGGAATGAATTGGGCTTAAAAACGGCGATTTTGGGTCACTGGGGAGGGATTTGAGTTGTTCTGGGGGGGATTTTGGGGGTGGTTCCAGCATTTATTGGGGATTTTGGGGCATTTTTGGGGATTTTTTTCAGGGATTTTTGGGGGGAATTCGTGAGGTTCCAGGGGTGGTTTTGGGGGCATTTTTGGGGTTTTTGGGGGTGGTTTTGGGGGCATTTTTGGGGTTTTTGTCAGTTTAAGGCCCTTCTTGGGTGAGTTTTAGGGATTTTGGGGTGCTCTGGGGTGGTTTTCAGGGGGGATTTTGGGGGGATTTTGGAGTGGTTTGGGGATCTTAATGGGGGAGTTTTGGGGTCACTCTTTCAGGTTCCCTAACCCCATTTTTGGTGTCCCCCATCCCAAATTTTGCCGTTTCTCACCCCATTTTTCCCATTCCTGACCCATTTTCCCTGTTTCTCACCCCATTTCCCCGTTTTTCACCAATTTTTCCCCATTCCTGACCCATTTTCCCCATTTCTCACCCCATTTTTCACATTCCTGACCCATTTTCCCCATTTTTCCCCCCATTTTTGACGTTCCTGACCCATTTTCCCCGTTTTTCCCCCCATTTTCCCGTTCCTGACCCATTTTCCCCGTTTTTCCCCCCATTTTTCCCCATTTTCCCCATTCCTGACCCATTTCCCCCGTTTTTCCCCCCATTTTTTACATTTCTAACCAATTTTTCCCATTTCTGACCCATTTTCCCGGTTTTTCCCCCCATTTTCCCATTTCTAACCAATTTTTTACATTTCTAACCCATTTTCCCCATTCCTGACCCATTTTCCCGGTTTTTCCCCCCATTTTTCCCCATTTCCCCGTTCCTGACCCATTTTCCCCGTTTTTCCCCCCATTTTTGCCATTCCTGACCCATTTTCCCGGTTTTTCCCCCCGTTTCTAACCAATTTTCCCCATTCCTGACCCATTTTCCCCGTTTCTCCCCCCATTTTCCCCGTTCCTGACCCATTTTCCCCATTTTTCCCCCCATTTTTCCCGTTCCTGACCCATTTTTTGCATTTTTCCCCCCATTTTCCCCGTTTCTAACCCATTTTCCCCGTTCCTGACCCGTTTTTCCCATTTTTCCCCCCATTTTTCCCCGCCCCCCCCAGCGATGTCCAGCTCTGCCTCCCCCTCCCGGAGCAGCCGGAGCCGCCCTCGCCCTGGTGGGACCCGGAGGCCGACAAATCCCTGCTCCTGGGGGTGCTCAAACACGGTATTGTTTGGGGTGAAAAACGGAGATTTTGGGCAAATTTATAAAATTTATAATGTGGGGTTATGGGTCCCTGCTGCTCGGGGTGCTCAAACATGGTACTGTTTGGGGTGAAAAACGGAGATTTTGGGCAAATTTATAAAATTTATAATCATAGAATGTATGGGGCCCTGCTCCTGGGGGTGCTCAAACACGGTAATGGGGCGAAAAACAGTGAATTTGGGAAAATTTATAATGATAGAATGTATGGGTTATGGGTCCCTGCTCCTCGGGGTGCTCAAACATGGTATTGTTTGGGGTGAAAAATGGCAAATTTGGGCAATTTCATAATTATAGAGTGTATGGGTTATGGAGTGCCTGCTCCTGGGGGTGCTCAAACATGGTATTGTTTGGGGTGAAAAATGGCGATTTTGGGCAAATTTATAATTATAGAATGTATGGGTTATGGGTCCCTGCTCCTGGGGGTGCTCAAACATGGTATTGTTTGGGGTGAAAAATGGAGATTTTGGGCAAATTCACAAAATTTATAATGATAGAATGTGTGGGTTATGGGGTCCCTGCTCCTCGGGGTGCTCAAACATGGTAATGATTGGGGTGAAAAATGGCAATTTTGGGCAATTTCACAAAATTCACATTGTGGGGTCCCTGCTCCTCGGGGTGCTCAAACACGGTATTGGGGCAAAAAATGGCAAATTTGGGCAATTTCATAATTATAGAGTGTATGGGTTATGGAGTCCCTGCTCCTCGGGGTGCTCAAACATGGTAATGGGGCAAAAAATGGCAAATTTGGGCAAATTTATAAAATTCACATTGTGGGGTTATGGGTCCCTGCTCCTCGGGGTGCTCAAACACGGTATTGGGGCTAAAAATGGAGATTTTGGGCAAATTTATAATGATAGAATGTATGGGTTGTGGGTCCCTGCTCCTGGGGGTGCTCAAACACGGTAATGGGGCTAAAAACGGCGAATTTGGGCAAATTTATAAAATTCACATTGTGGGGTTATGGGTCCCTGCTCCTGGGGGTGCTCAAACATGGTACTGTTTGGGGCTAAAAACGGCGATTTTGGGCAAATTTATAAAATTTATAATGTGGGGTTATGGGGTCCCTGCTGCTGGGGGTGCTCAAACACGGTATTGGGGTGAAAAACGGAGATTTTGGGAAAACTTATAATTATAGAGTGTATGGGTTATGGGTCCCTGCTGCTCGGGGTGCTCAAACACGGTATTGGGGCTAAAAAACCCGATTTTGGGCAATTTCAGAAAATTCACAACATTCACATTGTGGGGTTATGGGTCCCTGCTCCTGGGGGTGCTCAAACATGGTAATGATTGGGGTGAAAAACGGAGATTTTGGGCAATTTCACAAAATTTATAATTATAGAATGTATGGGTCCCTGCTCCTGGGGGTGCTCAAACACGGTATTGGGGCTAAAAACGGAGATTTTGGGAAAATTTATAAAATTTATAATGATAGAGTGTATGGGTCCCTGCTGCTGGGGGTGCTCAAACACGGTATTGTTTGGGGTGAAAAACGGCAAATTTGGGCAATTTCACAAAATTTATAATGTGGGGTTATGGGGTCCCTGCTCCTGGGGGTGCTCAAACACGGGATTGGGGCTAAAAACCCCAATTTTGGGAAAATTCACATTTATGGGGTTATTTGCATGGATTTTGGGTGTCATTTGGCCTGGGATTTTTATGGGATTTTTGCTGTTTTTTTGTTGTTTTCTCGGATTTTTTTTTTGCTGTTTTTTGATGATAAATCCCATTTTGGGTTATTTTGGGTTCTTTTAGGTTATTTTGGGGTTATTTCAGTGCAATTTGGGCGTATTTTGGGCTATTTCCATGGGGTTTTTTGCCGTTTTCTCCGATTTTTTTGCAGTTTTTTATAACCATTCCCAATTTTGGGTGAATTTTCCCCAATTCCAGGCTACGAGCGGTACCAGAGCATGCGGGCAGACCCTGCCCTGCCCTTTGGGGTTATTTCAGTGTAATTTGGGCGTATTCAGGGCTATTTCCATGGGGTTTTTTGCTACTTTCTCCGTATTTTTTGCAGTTTTTTCTAACCAATCCCAATTTTGGGTGAATTTTCCCCATTTTAGGGTACGAGCGGTACCAGAGCATGCGGGCAGACCCTGCCCTGCTCTTTGGGGTTATTTCAGTGTAATTTGGGTCTATCTAGGGCGTATTTTGGGCTATTTTCATGGGGTTTTTTGCTACTTTCTCCGTTTTTTTTGCAGTTTTTTATAACCATTCCCAATTTTGGGTGAATTTTCCCCATTTCAGGGTACGAGCGGTACCAGAGCATGCGGGCAGACCCTGCCCTGCCCTTTGGGGTTATTTTGGGTTATTTCAGTGTAATTTGGGCGTATTTTGGGCTATTTCCACGGGGTTTTTTGCTACTTTCTCCGTTTTTTTTGCAGTTTTTGTTAACAATTCCCAATTTTGGGTGAATTTTCCCCAATTTCAGGCTACGAGCGGTACCAGAGCATGCGGGCAGACCCTGCCCTGTGTTTCCTGGCCAGGGCCGGGGGTCCCGATGCCGCGGCCGTGGCGGCCGAGCAGCGCCTGGAGGGGCCCGAGGGGTGAGCGCGGCCACATTGGGGCAAATTCGGGGCAAAATGGGGCGGTTTGGGGAAATTGGGGGGATTGGGGAGATGTGAGGGGATTTTGGGGGGTTTTGGGTGGTTTTGGGGGGATTTGAGGAGTTTTGGGGGGATTTTGAGGAGTTTTTGGGGGTTTTGGGGAATTTGAGGGGTTTTGGGGGATTTGAGGGGTTTGGGGGTGGTTTTGGGTGTTTTTGGGGCTCATTTTGGGTGGTTTTGGGGTGTTTTTTGGCGTGTTTTTGGGTGTTTTTTGGGGTTTTTTTTGGGCTGATTTTCGGTGGTTTTGGGAGCTGTTTTGGGGGCTGATTTTGGGTGGTTTTTTGGGTGTTTTTGGGGCTGTTTCTGGGCAGTTTTTGGGCTGGTTTTGGGTGGGTTTTGGGGGTGTTTTTTGGGCTGATTTTGGGGTGGTTTCTTGGGTTTTTCTGGGCTGATTTTGGGTGGCTTTGGGAGCTGTTTTTGTGCTGTTTTTGGGCTGGTTTTGGGTGTTTTTGGGCTGATTTTGGGGTGTTTTTTTGGGTTTTTTTGGGCTGATTTTGGGGTGGTTTTGGGAGGTTTTGGGCTGATTTTGGGGTGGTTTTTGGGTGGTTTTTTGGGTGTTTTTTTGGGTTTTTTGGGCTGCTTTGGGGTGGTTTTTGGGTGGTTTTGGGCTGATTTTTGGGTGTTTTTGGGGCTGATTTTGGGGTGGTTTTTTGGGCTGGTTTTGGGGTGTTTTGGGCTGATTTTGGGTGTTTTGGGGCTGATTTTGGGGCTGATTTTGGGTGGTTTTGGGCTGATTTTGGGGCTGATTTTGGGTGGTTTTGGGCTGATTTTTTTGGGTGGTTTTGGGCTGATTTTGGGGCTGATTTTGGGCTGATTTTTGGGTGGTTTTTGGGCTGATTTTGGGTGGTTTTTTGGGTGGTTTTGGGGCTGTTTCTGGGTGGTTTTTTGGGTATTTTTGGGGCTGTTTTTGGGCTGATTTATTGGGTGGTTTTGGGCTGGTTTGGGGTGGTTTTTTGGGCTATTTTTGGGCTGATTTTTGGGTGGTTTTTGGGCTGATTTTGGGCTGTTTCTGGGTGGTTTTTTGGGCTGATTTTGGCCTGTTTTTGGGGTTGGTTTTTGGGTATTTCTGGGCTATTTTTGGGTGTTTCTGGCCTGTTTTCGGGCATTCTGTTTCATCCTGCCTTTCCATTGGCTCTTGCTTCCCCAAACTCCCCAGATTTGGGGTTTTTCCCCCAAAAGGGCGCCCCTGATGACCCAGCCATGCTAATACCGACCGGCCCCGGGCCGGGCTGAGTTCAGCTCCGGGCTGAGGCGCCCCCGGCTCCGCTTTGGGCTCAATTCCTGCGGTTTTGGGCCTCCTGGGGCCTTTTGGGCTCAATTCCTGCGGTTTTGGGCCTCTCGGGGCCTTTTGGGCTCAATTCCTGCGGTTTTGGGCCTCTCGGGGCCTTTTGGGCTCAATTCCTGCGGTTTTGGGCCTCTCGGGGCCTTTTGGGCTCAATTCCTGCGGTTTTGGGTCTCCCCAGGGCCGATTTGGACAAAGACCCCGAGGACCCCGAGTACAAACCCCTGCAGGGAGGCGAGGAGGTAAAAACCCCCAAAATTCCCCCAATTTCCCCCAAATTGCCCAAAGCCGGGGTTTTCTCCCCAAAAAGGGGAGCAGCCCCCCCCACCCCCACCCAGGGTTTTGGGGGGCCCTGGTGACCCCGTGACCCCCCCAGAGTGACCCCCTGGACCCCCTGGCCGGGCTGGACGAGGACATCGCCGTGGTGGACGGGGACGAAGGTGAGCAAGCCCCGAAATCACCCAAAATCGGCCCAAAATCGGCCCAAAATTCAACAGAACCCTTCAAAACCCTTCAGAACCCTTTGAAATCCCCAAAATCGGCCCAAAATCGGCCCAAAATCCAACAGAATCCTTCTAAACCCTTTGAAACCCCCGAAATCGGCCAAAATCAGCCCAAAATCGGCCCAAAATCGGCCAAAATCCAACAGAATCCTTCAAACCCTTTGAAATCCCCAAAATCGGCCAAAATCGGCCCAAAATCCAACAGAATCCTTCAAAACCCTTTGAAACCCCCAAGATCGGCCAAAATCAGCCCAAAATCGGCCCAAAATCGGCCAAAATCCAGCAGAACCCTTTGAAACCCTTCAGAACCCTTTGAAACCCCCCAAAATTGGCCCAAAATCCAACAGAATCCTTTAAAATCCTTCAGAACCCTTTAAAATCCCCAAATCGGCCCAAAATCCAACAGAATCCTTCAGAACCCTTTGAAACCCCCAAAATCAGCCCAAAATTTAACAGAATCATCCTCATCATCATCCTCCTCCTCCTCCTCGTGGCCCTCGGCCACCCGCCCTCACCACCCGTTCACCCCAATGTACCCAAATTCACTCTCTTTAACCCCAAATCCCCTTTTCTCTCCCCAGGCTCAGCCCCACCCTCCTCCTCCCCATCCTGGCCTTCCTCCCCGGCCCTCACCGCCCGTTCACCCCAATGTCCCCAAACTGACCCCAAATCCCCCCAAATTCACTCTTTTTCACCCCAAATCCCCTCTTTCTCCCCAGGCTCAGCACCACCACCCTCCTCCTCCTCCTCCTGGCCTTCCTCCCCGGCTCTCACCGCCCGTTCACCCCCAATGTACCCAAACCCCCAAACTGACCCCAAATCCCCCCTTTTTAACACCAAATCCCCTCTTTTCTCCCCAGGTTCATCACCACCCTCCTCCTCCTCCCCATCCTGGCCTTCCTCCCCGGCGCTCACCGCCCGTTCACCCCAATGTACCCAAATTCACTCTTTTTAACCCCAAATCCCCTCTTTTCTCCCCAGGCTCAGCACCACCACCCTCCTCCTCCTCCTCCTCCTCCTGGCCTTCCTCCCCGGCTCTCACCGCGCGTTCACCCCCAAACTGACCCCAAATCCCCCTAAATTCACCCCAAATCCCCCCAAACTGACCCCCAAATCTCCCAAACTGACCCCAAATCCCCCCAAACTGACCCCAAATCCCCCAAATTCATCCCAAATCTCCCCATACTGACCCCAAATCCCCCCAAACTGACCCCAAATCCCCCTAAATTCACTGTTTTCCCCCCAGGTTCAGCACCACCCTCCTCCTCCCCATCCTGGCCTTCCTCCCCAGCGCTCACCGCCCGTTCACCCCCCAAACTGACCCCAAATTCACCCCAAATCCCCCTAAATTCACTGTTTTCTCCCCAGGTTCAGCACCACCCTCCTCCTCCTCCCATCCTGGCCTTCCTCCCCGGCTCTCACCGCCCGTTCACACCCAATGTACCCAAATTCACTCTTTTTAACCCCAAATCCCCTCTTTTCTCCCCAGGTTCAGCACCACCCTCCTCCTCCTCCCCATCCTGGCCTTCCTCCCCGGCTCTCACCGCTCGTTCACCCCAATGTACCCAAACCCCCAAACTGACCCCAAATCCCCCCTTTTTAACCCCAAATCCCCTTTTCTCTCCCCAGGCTCAGCACCACCCTCCTCCTCCTCCCCATCCTGGCCTTCCTCCCCTGCGCTCACCGCCCGTTTACCCCAATGTACCCAAACCCCCCCAGATTCACCCCAAATCCCCTTTTCTCTCCCCAGGCTCAGCACCACCCTCCTCCTCCTCCCCATCCTGGCCTTCCTCCCCGGCTCTCACCGCTCGTTCACCCCAATGTACCCAAACCCCCAAATCCCCCAAATTCACCCCAAATCCCCTTTTCTCTCCCCAGGTTCAGCACCACCACCCTCCTCCTCCTCCCCCTGGCCTTCCTCCCCGGCTCTCACCGCCCGTTCACCCCAATGTACCCAAACCCCCAAACTGACCCCAAATCCCCCCAAACTGACCCCAAATCCCCCCAAACTGACCCCAAATTCACCCCAAATTCACTCTTTTTAACCCCAAATCCCTTTTCTCTCCCCAGGCTCAGCACCACCCTCCTCCCCATCCTGGCCTTCCTCCCCGGCTCTCACCGCCCGTTTACCCCAATGTACCCAAACCCCCCCAGATTCACCCCAAATCCCCTCTTTTCTCCCCAGGCTCACCACCACCACCCTCCTCCTCCCCATCCTGGCCTTCCTCCCCAGCCCTCACCGCCTGTTCACCCCAATGTACCCAAACCCCCAAATCCCCTCTTTTTAACCCCAAATCCCCTTTTCTCTCCCCAGGCTCAGCACCACCCTCCTCCTCCCCATCCTGGCCTTCCTCCCCGGCTCTCACCGCCTGTTCACACCCCCAAACTGACCCTAAATCCCCCAAACTGACCCCAAATCCCCCCAAATTCACCCCAAATCCCCCTAAATTCACTGTTTTCCTCCCCAGGCTCAGCACCACCCTCCTCCTCCTCCTGGCCTTCCTCCCCTGCGCTCACCGCGCGTTTACCCCAATGTACCCAAACCCCCCCAGATTCCACCCCAAATCCCCCCAAACTGACCCCAAATCCCCCTAAATCCCCTCTTTTCTCCCAGGCTCAGCACCACCCTCCTCCTCCTCCTCCTGGCCTTCCTCCCCAGCTCTCACCGCGCGTTTCCGGCGCCTGCTGGGGGCGGCTCAGCGGGGGCCGGGCGCCGGGGCCGGGGCTGGGGCAGGGCCAGGGGAGCCCCCCGGGAGCGCCCCCCGAGCCCCCCGAGCCCCCATGGAACGGGGACGGGGACGGGGACGGGGACAGGGACAGGGGAGCAGCAGCGGCGGCGGCAGCGGCGCGGCCACGACCCCGCCCGGCGCGACAAGCAGCAGCGGTAACGGGGCAAATTGGGGAAAATTGGGGAATTTGGGGGGTTTGGGGGCGTCTGGGGGTGTGGGGAGGGGCGGGAATGGACTCGGCAGCCTCGGGAACCCCCCCCGGGGAGGTGTGGGGGCGTTTTTGGGGCTTTTTAGGGGTTTTTTGGGGGTTTTTTAGAGGTTTTTTAGGGGTTTTTTAGGGGTTTTTGGGGGGTTTTTTGGGGGTTTTTTGGGGGTTTTTTTGGGGTTTTTTAGGGGTTTTTTGGGGGTTTTTTAGGGGTTTTTTAGGGTTTTTTTGGGGGTTTTTTGGGGTTTTTTTGGGGTTTTTGGGGGTTTTTTAGGGGTTTTTTTGGGGTTTTTTAGGGGTTTTTTGGGGGTTTTTTAGGGGTTTTTTCTGGTTTTTCAATGTGTTTTTTGATGGTTTTTTTCCCGTTTTCTGGCGGAATTTTTTGCGGGTTTTTTTTTTTGCCCTTTTTTTCCCATTTTCCCAGGTTTTTTCCCTGTTTTCTCTGGTTTTTTCCCGTTTTCTCCGGCTTTTTCCCACTTTCTCTGGTTTTTTCCCATTTTCTCCGGTCTTCCCCTGTTTTCTCTGTTTTTCCCGTTTTCTCTGGCTTTTTCCCATTATCTCCATTTTTTTCCCATTTTCTCTAGATTTTTCTCGTTTTCTCTGGATTTTTCCCATTATCTCTGCTTTTCCCTGTTTTCTCTGTTTCTTTCCCATTTTCTCTTTTTTTGCCATTTTCTCTGGTTTTTTTTCCTGTTTTCTCTGGTTTTTTCCCATTTTTCTGGTTTTTTCCCATTTTCTCTGTTTTTTCTGATTTTCCCTGTTTTTTTCCTGTTTTCTCTGTTTTTTTCCCATTTTCTCTGGTTAATTCCCAATTTCTCCGGTTTTCCCCTGTTTTCTCTGGTTTTTTCCTGTTTTCTCTGGCTTTTTCCCATTTTCTCCGGTTTATTCCCATTTCCTCTGTTTTTCGCCCATTTTCCCTGGTTTTTGCCTGTTTTCTCTGGTTTTTCCCACCTTCAGGGTGGTTTTGGGTTCCTTTCCCCCATTTTCCCACCAATTTCCGCCATTTTCCCACCAATTTTTGCCATTTTTTTCGCTGTTTTTTCACCGATTTTCCCCCGTTTTTTCACCGATTTTCCCCATTTTTTCCCCCTTTTCCCCCCATTTCCAGCTGGACCCGCCGCGAGCAGGCCGATTTCCTGCGCGTGGCCTCCACCTTTGGGTGGTTTTGGGTTCCTTTCCGCCATTTTCCCACCGATTTCTGCCATTTTCCCACCGTTTTTCCGCCATTTTCCCACCAATTTTTGCCTTTTTTTTCGCTGTTTTTTCACCGATTTTGACCATTTTTTCACCGATTTCCGCCATTTTCCCACCGATTTCCGCCATTTTTTCACCGATTTTTGCTGTTTTTTTCACTGATTTTCCCCATTTTTTCACCGATTTTTGCCGTTTTTTTCACCGTTTTTTCACCAATTTTCCCATTTTTTCCCCGTTTTTCCCCATTTTTTTCCCCATTTCCCCCCATTTCCAGCTGGACCCGCCGCGAGCAGGCCGATTTCCTGCGCGTGGCCTCCACCTTTGGGGTGGAGCTGGAGCCGGGCTCGGGCCGGTTCCGCTGGGGCCGGTTCCGCGCCCTGGCCAACCTGGAGCGGCGCTCGGACGAGGAGCTCACGCGCTTCTACCACGGCTTCGTGGCCATGTGCCGCCAGGTCTGCCGCCTGCCGCCCGCGCCCGCCGACGGTAATGGGGATAAAAACACGGATTTTGGGCAATTCGGGGGTTTCGGGGTTGTTTGAGCCCAAATCGGGAGGTTTGAACCCAAAATCAGGAGGTTTAAGGGTTCTCTGCCGCCTGCCGCCCGCGCCCGCCGACGGTAATGGGGATAAAAACACGGATTTCGGGAAATTCGGGGCATTTCTGGGGGTTTTGGGGCGGTTTGAACCGAAATCAGGCAGTTTGAGCCCAAATCGGGAGGTTTGAGCCCAAAATCAAGAGGTTTAAGGGGTCTCTGCCGCCTGCCGCCCGTGCCCGGAGATGGTAATGGGGCTAAAAACACGGATTTTGAGCAATTTGGGGGTTTTGGGGTGGTTTGAACCGAAATCGGGAGGTTTGATCCAAAATCGGGAGGTTTGAGCCCAAATTGAATGCTCTGAACCCAAAATCAGGAGCTTTAAGGGGTCTCTGCCGCCTGCCGCCCGCGCCCGCCGACGGTAATGGGGCTAAAAACACGGGGTTTGGGCAATTTGGGGGATTTCTGGGGGTTTTGGGGAGGTTTGAACTGAAATCGGGAGGTTTGAGCCCAAATCAGGAGGTTTGACCCCAAATCGGAGCCTTGAGCCCAAATTGAATGCTCTGAACCCAAAATCAGGAGGTTTAAGGGGTTTCTGCCGCCTGCCGCCCGCGCCCCGCCGACAGTAATGGGGGTAAAAACACGGATTTTGGGCAATTCGGGGCATTTCTGGGGGTTTCGGGGCGGTTTGAGCCCAAATCGGGAGGTTTGAACCCAAAATCAGGAGCTTTAAGGGGTCTCTGCCGCCTGCCGCCCGCGCCCGCCGACGGTAATGGGGATAAAAACACGGATTTTGGGCAATTCAGGGGTTTCGGGGTGGTTTGAACCGAAATCGGGAGGTTTGAGCTGAAATCGGGAGGTTTGAGCCCAAATTGAATGCTTTGAACCCAAAATCAGGAGCTTTAAGGGGTCTCTGCCACCTGCCGCCCATGCCCGCCGACGGTAATGGGGATAAATCCATGGATTTCGGGCAATTTTGGGGTTTTTGTGAGGTTTTGGGGTGGTTTGAACCCAAATCGGGAGGTTTGAACCCAAAATCAGGAGCTTTAAGGGGCCTCTGCTGCCTGCGCCTGCAGACGGTAATGGGGATAAATCCACAGGGTTTGGGCAATTTGGGGCAATTTCTATCCCAGATTTAACCCTTCCTATCCCAGATTTACCCTTTTCTATCCCGTATTTAACCTTTCCCATCCCATATTTAACCCTTGCTATCCCACATGTAACCCTTCCTGTGCCGCATCCCCTCCATTTCCATCCCGTGTCCATCCCATTTCTATCCCGTTTCTATCCCGTTCCCCGTCCGTTTTTCCCCATTTTTCCCCATTTTTCCCCGATTTTTCCCCCATTTTCCCCCCAATTTTCCCCCATTTTAACCCCATTTTTCCCCTAATTTCTCCCCAATTTTCCCCCATTTTCCCCCATTATTTTCCCCCCATTTTTCCCCCATTTTCCCCCATTTTTCCCCCATTTTCCGCCCATTTTTCCCTCATTTCTCCCCCATTTTAACCCCATTTCTCCCCATTTTTCTCCCATTTTCCCCTGGTTTTTTCCCCCATTTTAACCCCATTTCCCCCCATTTTCCCCCATTTTGACCCCATTTCTCCCCCATTTTTCCCCCCCATTCCCCCCCATTTTCTCCCATTTCCCCCCATTATTTCCCCCATTATCCCCATTTTTCCCCATTTTCCCCCCATTTTAACCGGTTTAACCCCATTTTCCCCTGGTTTTTCCCCCCATTTTAACCCCATTTCTCCCCCATTTTAACCCCATTTTCCCCCATTTTTCCCCCATTATCCCCATTATTCCCCCCATTTTAACCCCATTTCTCTCTCTCTCCCCAGCTCCCCCATCGCCATCCCCTCCCTGTCCCTCCCCTGTGTCCCCGGCCCCGCTGGCGGTGTCCCCGTCCCTGGCGCTGCGCTGCCTGCGCCGCCTGTCGCTGCTGCGCTGCCTGCGGGAGCGCGTGCTGCCGCACCCGGCGCTGGGCTCGCTGCTGGCGCGGCTGCCGCCCCCGGCGCGCTGCTGCCGCCCTGGTGGCTGCGCGGGGTGCACGACGCGGCGCTGCTGCGGGCGG
Source organism: Agelaius phoeniceus (assembly GCF_051311805.1). Taxonomy (NCBI): domain Eukaryota; kingdom Metazoa; phylum Chordata; class Aves; order Passeriformes; family Icteridae; genus Agelaius; species Agelaius phoeniceus. The sequence goes on along the minus strand of NC_135302.1, from coordinate 297,259 downwards.
CGGCGCAGCACGGCCTGCGGGGGGCGCTGCTGCGCGGGGGCATCGCCCCGGGGCTGCCCGCGGATGGAGGCAGCGGCAGGAGGAGGAGGAGGAGGAGGAAGAGCCGAGGAGGAGGAGGAGAGAGAGGAGGAGGAGGAGCCAATGGGGAGGAGGAGGAGAGCGACGAGGAGGAGGAGGAGGAGGAGGAAGAAGAGGATGGAGGTGAGTTTGGGGTGGTGAAAAATGGGGTAGGAGGAGGAGGAGACAATGGGGAGGAGGAGGAGGAGGAAGAGGAGGATGGAGGTGGGTTTGGGGGGTCCTGAAATACGGGGGAGGAGGAGGAGGAGGAGGAGGAAGAGCCGAGGAGGAGGAGGAGGAGGAGGAGGAGCCAATGGGGAGGAGGAGGAGAGCGACGAGGAGGAGGAAGAGGAGAAGGAGGAGGAGGGAGGTGGGTTTGGGGAAGGAGGAGGAGGAAGAGGAAGAGGAGGAAGAGGAGGATGGAGGTGGGTTTGGGGAGTGAAAAATGGGGGAGGAGGAGGGGGAAAAGGGGAGAGAAGGGGATCCCAAATTTGGGGGGAAAAGGGGAGAAAAGGGGATCCCAAATTTGGGGAAAAGGGAGAGAATTTGGGGGAAAAGGGGAGAGAAGGGAAACCCAAATTTGGGGGAAAAGGGGAGAAAAGGGGATCCCAAATTTGGGGGGGAAAGGGAGAGAATTTGGGGCAAAAGGGGAGAGAAGGGAAACCCAAATTTGGGGAGAAAAGGAGGAGGAGGAGGAAGAGGAGGATGGAGGTGGGTTTGGGGGGTCCTGAAATATGGGGGAGGAGGAGGAGGAGGAGGGGAAAAGGGGAGAAAAGGGGATCCCAAATTTGGGGGGAAAAGGAGGAGGAGGAGGAGCCAATGGGGAGGAGGAGGAGAGTGACGAGGAGGAGGAGGAGGAGGAGGAGGAGGGAGGTGGGTTTGGGAGAGGAGGAGGGGAAAAGGGGAGAAAATCTGGGGGGAAAGGGGAGAGAAGGGAAACCCAAATTTGGGGGGAAAAGGAGGAGGAGGAGGAGCAGAGGAGGAGGAGGAGGAGGAAGAGGAGGATGGAGGTGGGTTGAGGGATCCTGAAATATGGGGGAGGAGGAGGAGGGGGAAAAGGGGAGAAAAGGGGATCCCAAATTTGGGGGGAAAAGGGGAGAGAAGAGGATCCCAAATTTGGGCAGAAAAGGGGAGAAAAGGATCCCAAATTTGGGGGAAAAGTGGAGAGAAGGGGATCCCAAATTTGGGGGGAAATGGAGGAGGAGGAGGAGCAGAGGAGGAGGAGGCAATGGGGAGGAGGAGGAGGAGGAGGAAGAGGAGGATGGAGGTGGGTTTGGGGGTCCTGAAATATGGGGGAGGAGGAGGAGGAGGGGGAAAGGGGAGAAAATCTGGAGGGAAAGGGGAGAAAAATGGATCCCAAATTTGGGGGGAAAAGGGAGAGAAGGGGATCCCGAATTTGGGGAGGGGAAAGGGGAGAAAATTTGGGGGGAAAAGGGGAGAGAAGGGGATCCCGAATTTGGGGGGGAAAAGGGATCCCAAATTTGGGGGGAAAAGGGGAGAGAATTTGGGAAGAGAAGGGGGGGAAAATTTGGGGGAAAAGGGGAGAAAATTTGGGGGAAAAGGGGAGAGAAGGGAAACCCAAATTTGGGGAGAAAAGGAGGAGGAGGAGGCGACATGGGGGATGAGGAGGAAGAGGAGGATAGACGTGGGTTTGGGGGTCCTGAAATATGGGGGAGGAGGAGGAGGAGGAGGAGGAGGGGAAAAGGGGAGAGAAGGGGATCCCAAATTTGGGGGGAAAAGGGGAGAAAAGGATCCCAAATTTGGGGAAAAAGGGAGAGAAGGGGATCCCAAATTTGGGGAAAAAGGGGAGAAAAGGGGATCCCAAATTTGGGGGGAAAAGGGGAGAAAATTTAGGGGGAAAAGGGGAGAGAATTTGGGGAAAAAGGGGAGAGAAGGGGATCCCAAATTTTGGGGAAAAAGGGCAGAGAAGGGAAACCCAAATTTGGGGGGAAAAGGGAGAGAAAGGAATCCCAAATTTGGGGGGAAAAGGGGAGAAAATTTGGGGGGGAAAGGGGGAGAGAAGAGAATCCCAAATTTGGGGGGAAATGGGGTTTGGGGGTCCTGAAATTTGGGTGGAAAATGGGGAGTTTGGGGCTCTGAATTTGGGGGAAATGGGGAATTTGGGGGTGTGAATTTGGGGGGAAAGTGGGAATTTGGGGCTCTGAATTTGGGGGAAATGGGGAGTTTGGGGCTCTGAATTTGGGGGGAAAATGGGGAGTTTGGGGGTGTGAATTTGGGGGGAAAATGGGGAGTTTGGGGGTGTGAATTTGGGGGAAAATGGGGAGTTTGGGGGTGTGAATTTGGGGGAAAATGGGGAGTTTCGGGGGTGTGAATTTGGGGGAAAATGGGGAGTTTGGGGGTGTGAATTTGGGGGAAAATGGGGAGTTTGGGGCTCTGAATTTGGGGGGAAATGGGGAGTTTGGGGGTGTGAATTTGGGGGAAAATGGGGAATTTGGGGGTGTGAATTTGGGGGGAAAATGGGGAGTTTGGGGCTCTGAATTTGGGGGAAAATGGGTGAAAATGGGGAGCCCGAATTTGGGGAAATGGGGATCCCAAATCTTTGGGGTTTGTAGGGAAATGGCGCTGATAAAAAATGGGGAAAAAAAGCCCAAATTTGGGGTCGGCAAAGGGAAAAAAGGGGAGGAGCTCCCAAAATTCAGGGAATTGGGGAAGGGGGGGATTTTTTGGGGGCATTTTCAGCGGTTTTGGTCTCCCCCGGCGCAGGGCCGGAGCTGCTGGGGGCCGAGGACGAGGATGAGGAGGAGGAGGAGGAAGAGGAGGGGGAGGGGGAGGACGAGGATTCCCCTCCCCCCTCGGGCGAGGGCGGCTCCCCCAAACCGCCCCTCCCCCACCCCACAGCCATGGCGGGGGCGCCCCAAAATCTCCTGTATTGGCCCAAGGTAAAGGGAACAAAAAACACCCCAAAAAATGCCCTAAAAACCACCCAAAAACCACCCAAAAATAACCCCAAAATCTCCTGTATTGGCCTAAGGTAATGGGAACAAAAATACCCAAAAAATGCCCTAAAAACCACCCAAAATCTCCTGTATTGGCCCAAGGTAATGGGAACAAAAATACCCAAAAAAACCCCTAAAAAACACCCAAAAAACACCTTAAAAACCCCCCAAAATCTCCTGTATTGGCCTAAGGTAATGGGAACAAAAAACACCCCAAAAAAACCCAAAAAACACCTTCAAAAATACACAAATAACCCCCAAAATCTCCTGTATTGGCCTAAGGTAAAGGGAACAAAAATACCCAAAAAAACCCCTAAAAACCACCCAAAAAACACCTTAAAAATCACAAAAATAACCCCCAAAATCTCCTGTATTGGCCCAAGGTAATGGGAACAAAAAACACCCCAAAAAAACCCAAAAAACACCTTCAAAAATACACAAATAACCCCCAAAATCTCCTGTATTGGCCCAAGGTAATGGGAACAAAAATACACCCAAAAACCATCAAAAAACACCCAAAAAACACCTTAAAAATCACACAAATAACCCCCAAAATCTCCTGTATTGGCCCAAGGTAATGGGAACAAAAAAACACCCAAAAAACACCCAAAAACACCCAAAAAACACCTTAAAAACCCCCCAAAAATAACCCCAAAATCTCCTGTATTGGCCCAAGGTAATGGGAACAAAAAACACCCAAAAAACACCCAAAAATCTCCTGTATTGGCCTAAGGTAATGGGAACGAAAATACCCAAAAAACCCTAAAAACCACCTTAAAAACACCCAAAAAACACCCAAAAATCTCCTGTATTGGCCCAAGGTAATGGGAACAAAAATACCCAAAAAAAACCCCTAAAAACCCCAAAAAACACCTTAAAAATACACAAATAACCCCCAAAATCTCCTGTATTGGCCTAAGGTAATGGGAACAAAAAACACCCAAAAAACACCCAAAAAACACCCAAAAAACACCTTAAAAATCACACAAATAACCCCCAAAATCTCCTGTATTGGCCCAAGGTAATGGGAACCAAAAACACCCCAAAAACACCCAAAAAACACCCAAAAACCACCCAAAAATAACCCCCAAAATCTCCTGTATTGGCCCAAGGTAATGGGAACAAAAATACCCAAAAAACCCTAAAAAACACCCAAAAAACACCTAAAAATCACACAAATAAACCCCAAAATCTCCTGTATTGGCCCAAGGTAAA